>NW_021820817.1:159610-169542 GCF_901001135.1 Rhinatrema bivittatum | reverse complement strand
ATCCTTCAGTTTCTACAGGCGGGGGGTGGAAAAAGGGCTCGCCTATAATTCACTACGGGTTCAGGTGGCCGCCCTTGGTTCGCTGTTGAGCGATGGGGGCTCTCTTCTACAGCATCCTGACATTGCTCGTTTTCTCAAGGGTGTCAAGCATATGCGTCCTCCGTTACGGGACCCTTGTCCCTCCTGGAGTCTTAACCTTGTGCTTTGCTCCCTGTCGGGACCCACCGTTCGAGCCGCTGCGCAGCGCAACGATAAAGGATCTCACTCTCAAGACTGTATTTCTTGTGGCCATCTGTTCCGCTCGACGCATCTCGGAGCTGCAGGCTCTGTCGTGTAGAGAGCCCTATCTCCGTTTCTCCGACTCTGGAGTTTCGCTTCGCACCGTTCCCTCCTTCCTTCCGAAGGTGGTTTTCTGCATTCCATGTGAACCAGACGGTGGAGTTGCCGTCCTTCTCTTCCTCAGAGCCGAAGTCTCTCCGTCTCTTGAATGTCAAGCGCACTCTGCGCCTCTATCTGGAGGCTACAAATGAGTTCCGAACCTCTGACCATCTCTTTGTACTCTGGGCCGGTCCTAAGAAGGGGTCTCAGGCCTCGAAGACTACCATTGCCAGATGGCTGAAGGCCGGCATTGCTGCTTCTTACATTGGGGCGGGTCGGACTCCCCCATCCGGAATCGTAGTGCATTCTACACGTTCTCAGGCGGCTTCCTGGGCGGAGGTTCGCTCGGTATCCTCGCAGGAAATTTGTAGGGCAGCCACCTGGAAAATCGTTACACACGTTCTCGAGGCACTATCGTCTGCACATCGCCTCTTCGGTCTCTGGACACTTTGGCGAGCAGGTTCTCCGAGCAGGCCTCGCAGGACCCCACCCGATTTAGGGAAGCTTGGGTACATCCCACTGTCTGGACTGATCCAGGTACGTACAGGGAAAAGAAAATTATTATTTACCTGCTAATTTTCGTTCCTGTAGTACCATGGATCAGTCCAGACGCCCACCGCGTTTGGGTTCTTGATCCTGCTCAGCTCTGCGCTGCTTCTTGCTCGCAGTGTTCTGTGTCTTCACAGTTGTTTCTTTTCGCTGTTTTCACAGCTCCCTACAAGTTGGTAGGATGTTTGCAGTTACTTGTTGCGGTTACAATTGTTTTCATTATCTGTTTCCACAAACTTGATCCTTCGGGGGTTTCTACTCGGGCTTTGATATACTCGATACTGAACTCCTGCAGAGGGGGTAGTAGTATATATGGATACGCCCCCTCAAAGCTTGTGCTGACTCCATCTGCTGGATTGGGGACATAACCCACTGTCTGGACTGATCCATGGTACTACAGGAACGAAAATTAGCAGGTAAATAATAATTTTCTTTTCTTCATCACTCCAGATTCTCCTTCAGTGAGTAAACATCTAAAATCCTAATATACTCTTAAAAAACACAGCTCTGAACATATCCTACATTTTTCCAATATCCTCCTTCAGAGGGTCAGGCATGTCTATAATTTATATCTACTTCTATTAAGAGTGGAATCTTTGTATTATCTCATAAAGCATTACAGGCTGTTACTATACTCTAAAAACATAGGAAACAACTTTGGTCTCAATATATTGAATTACACTGTGTAGGCCTTGTCCAAGGTCTCTAACTGTTGTGAGTGATTTGTATTTGAGTGCTGTTGTAGAGTCAACTTCACCTTGCAGTGTAGGGTCAACTTCACCTTGCAGTTTTTCTTGCAAGGTGAAGAATTTCCGTTTTGCTCTGGTTGAGCGTAAGTGCCATTTGGGTGAGGATACATTTTATATCAGTAAGGTATGTTTCCTATCGGCTTAGTGTATTATTGATGCTATCTGTGATGGGAAGCAGGATCTGTACATCATAGGCGTACAGGAAATAGGAAAGGCCTGCTTTGTCCAAATAGTTGCATAATGCATATAAACATTGAAGAGGGTAGGGGATAGGGATGAGCCTTGTGGGACTCCCTGTGAGAGGGGTATTAGTTCTGATGTTGTATTATTGTAGGTTACTATTGTATTTAGATTTTATATTCCGCACTTTTTTCAGCACTTCAAAGTGGATTACATTCAGGTACTGTGGGTATTTCCCTATCCCCGGAGGGCTTACAGTCTAAGTTTTTGTACCTGAGGCAATGGAGGGTAAAGTGACTTGCCCAAGATCACAAGGAGCGACAGCGGGACTCGAACCCTGGTCTCCTGGTTCATAGCCACTGCTCTAACCACTAGGCTACTCCTCCACTCCATTTATTTAAGTTAATATACATGTATTTAATAATTTTTACATACCGACTTTTCATGCGAGCATATCAAATCGGTTTACAGTAGTTAGCAATTAATCTAAAATTATTTGCATTTCCAAAGAAGCAAGAAGTAAATACATTATTTCATAAAATTATTAACATAGCAAACTAAATAGTATGCTAAATAATCAAAAGAGAGGTAGGGTAGAGATAGTATAATAAAAATATACATCAATGGGACCACGTGCAAAGATCACTGTCATATGATCTGACACATCGAGAATTGCTCTGGCTCTCACACGCTGATTGGTCAGTAGTTTGTGGATGAGCAATATCATAGTGTACTCTCAATCCATTGCCATGGTCCAATAGATTTCATTCTCTGAGCAGGTGATAGAGTTGACTTTTTGAAACTGACCAGGAAAAAACCAAACTTTGTAGAAGACAGATCATCTTGTATAGGGAAACAACACATTTTCTCGAGAGCTTGCTGTGATTAGCCAGCGAGGGAAAACCTTGAATTCCCTGGTGACGCAGATGTGTAGCTAATACTGCAAGGCATTTGGTAAAGACTTTTGGGACCTGCCATTAAGGCAAACGAGTGGGAAGAATCCACCGGGAAGTGAAGGCAGCGCCAGTGGGAAGGATGGATTGGTATATGAACATCCGATCCTGCTTTTGGATGTAAGAATCGTGCTGAGGGAATTCATTTTGAATTCCACTCAAAGTAGATGTTTGCTCAAGGGTCTGAGATCTAGAATAGGCCTCAATCCTCCTGATTTCTTAGGGATGAGGAAATAATGGGATTAGAAACCCCTTCTATACTGGGACGTATGGAGTGGTTCTGTCTTTTGTTAGTGAAGAAGCGATTGCAGTTCTCGGCAAAGCTACGTCAAGTGAAACAGATGTGGATCAAGATTCGAGCAGTATCGAGGGGATGGTAGCGGGGAGAATTACAAACAATAACCAGACTCCACAGTTTGGAGAAGTTAGAGGTCCTTGGTCATCTGCCACCATGCCTTTAATAAGATTTGTATTCCATCCCATAAGAACATAAGAAATTGCCATACTGGGTCAGACCCAAGGATCCATCAAGCCCAGCATCCTGTTTCCAACACAGGCCAAACCAGGCCACAAGAACCTGGCAATTACCCAAACACTAAGATGATCCCATGCTACTGATGCAATTAATAACAGTGGCTATTCCCTAAGTAAACTTGATTAATAGCCGTTAATGGACTTCTCCTCCAAGAACTTAACCAAACCTTTTTTGAACCCAGCTACACTAACTGCACTAACCACATCCTCTGGCAACAAATTTCAGAGCTTAATTGTGCGTTGAGTGAAAAAGAATTTTCTCCGATTAGTCTTAAAGGTGCTACTTGCTAACTTCATGGAATGCCCCCTAGTCCTTCTATTATTTGAAAGTGTAAATAACCGATTCACATCTTCCCGTTCTAGACCTCCCTTGATTTTAAACACCTCTATCATATCCCCCCTCAGCCATCTCTTCTCCAAGCTGAAAAGTCCTAACCTCTTCAGTCTTTCCTCATAGGGGAGCTGTTCTATTCCTCATATCATTTTGGTAGCCCTTCTCTGTACCTTCTCCATCGCAATTATATCTTTTTTGAGATGCGGCGACCAGAATTGTACACAGTATTCAAGGTGTGGTCTCACCATGGAGCGATACAGAGGCATTATGACATTTTCCGTTTTATTCACCATTCCCTTCCTAATAATTCCTAACATTCTGTTTGCTTTTTTGACTGCTGCAGCACACTGAACCGACGATTTCAGTGTGTTATCCACTATGACACCTAGATCTTTCTTGGGTGGTAGCTCCTACTATGGAACCTAACATCGTGTAACTACTGTCGCGAACCTCCTCTGCTGGGTCCACTGCAGTGTTCACTATCCTCCACGGACGTTCTGGCCTCAATCCGTCACCAACCCCTGTGCTGAAACAGCTGGAGCCAGTTGTAATCCTGGTAGCCTTGACTTTCACCAGTGCAGTTACTTTCGCAGATCCTTGTGAGTCCTCAAGCCCTGGACTCTGTCCCCCAGCGTGGCTTGCCACGTTATCCAAACTCCCCCAAATGCTCCCCAGTAAGGAACATAAGACAACAAAGAAAATGGTCAGAAGGAAAACAGTTCAATAAGAGTTCATTTTCTATTTCCAGCACTGTGCAACTAGTCCCCCTCTCAGGGTTGAGAGAAAAAAACCCCCAAAAAAAAATGCAACCCAAAACTCCCCTGTATGGAAATGTCTGCTGTTAGGCTTGTCCTGTTTGGGGATCCAGCACAACTCTCCCCCTTCTCCCCTCTAGTTGTGCCACAGGTAACGGTCTGCCTCTGCCCAAATAAACAGCCAGCACTTTCATTACTAGTGCCTTGCAAATAACAGGAAAAACCTTCCCTCTACAAATTAACATTCTACTCACTCACTCAGTTTCCATGCTGGAGAGAGAAGAGTCCTCTGTTAGCAGCTCCTAGTCCATGTCCACCTCTGTGTCTGAAGAGCAGCTCTCCTCAAAGTTTCTTTTCCACTCAGGCACACCCTCCTCCTCCTACCACAGCATTGACTCAGCTGAATCAGATTGACTACCCTCACATTCAGCTGCTGCCTCAGCCTCTCTCTGGACTTTGGCTTCCCTCTGCTGTTCTTGAATCCTGGGAGTTGTAGTTCTCTTTTGGTACCTGGGCGCCCCCTGCTGTTCACATCTTTGTGATTTTGTTCAGGCCTTTCTTCTGTGTTCCCTGCGGGATGCAGGGCACAGTTATTTGACTATTTCGGTGGGAGAGTGGGCTGGTGCCCCTCTCCCGGGCATTTTTCTGTACGGTCTGAAATAGGCCCCCTGCTGTTCAAACCTGAGATGGGGTTTCTCCTTTTTACTAATGCTGGTTTTTCTGTACCTCCAGGAAGGTTGCATGCCATTCCACTCATTACACTACAGCAAGGGTTATTTTTCCCTATATGCAACACCTTGCACTTGTCCACATTAAATTTCATCTGCCATCTGGATACCCAATCTTCCAGTCTTGCAAGGTTCTCCTGTAATGTATCTGGCCTACTACATCTTCCAGGTTCACAGTGATTTCGTTCAGTTCATCTGAGTCATCACCCCTGAAAACCATCTCCAGAACTGGTATCTCCCCAACATCCTCATTAGTAAACACAGAAGCAAAGAATTCATTTAGTCTTTCTGCAATGGCCTTATCTTCCCTAAGAGCCCCTTCAACCCCTCGGTCATCTAATGGGCCAACCGACTCCCTCACAGGTTTCTTGCTTCGGATATATTTAAAAAAGTTTTTATTATGAGTTTTTGCCTCAGAACCATTAGTTCTGTCTTATCAAATTCAAATTCTCTCTTCGCCTGTCTTATGAATGTTTTACACTTACCTTGACAATGCTTATGTTTTATCCTATTTTCTTCACATGGATCCTTCTTTTAATTTTTGAAGGATGTTTTTTTGGCTAAAATAGCCTCTTTCACCTCACCTTTTAACCATGCCGGTAATCGTTTTGCCTTCCTTCCACCTTTCTTAATGTGTGGAATACATCTGTACTGCGCCTCTAGATTTGTATTTTTAAACAATGTCCAAGCCTGTTGAAGACTTTTAACCTTTGTAGCTGCTCCTTTCAGTTTTTTTCTGACTATTTTCCTCATTTTATCAAAGTTTCCCTTTTGAAAGTTTAGTGTTAGAGCTGCAGATTTACTTATTGTCCCCTGATAAAGCAGAATAGCTGAACACAGCACTACGCGTACACGTCCCAATGCTGAGATCAGCCAACAAAGTCCTCCTAACCCTCCCTTCAGTCAGGACAGCGAGACTAACCCACGTGAGGGAAAGGGCCTTATCCTTAGCAGGACCTGTACTGTGGAACACTCTGCCACTAGAGATCAGACTACAAAGAGACCTCAAAACCTTTTTAAAAAGTTTAAAAACCTGGCTCTTTACACAAGCCTTTTACAAAGAGAACAGAGAATTGAAAGTATAAAATACTGGCAGAAGAACATCAGCACACAGCACTTTTTTTCCAACACGTTCGTTTTTTATTAGTTTATTTTAACTCACGGCTAAAGTAATAGAAATACACAGAGCATGAGAATTATACTTGTAAATAAAGTATGATACATGTACAAAAGGAGAAGACTTATCACACTCAAATAATATTTATTATGAAATGATGTAACCGAACCTTAATGGCACTTGTTAGAATGTACTACCCGACACATTTACCAACTTTAACTTATGTGCCTGTATGTAAACCCTTGTGATGGTATATAACTAACGACGGCATAGAAAAGATTTTAAATAAATAAATTAGTTCAAATTTGATCATGTTATGATCCCTGTTGCTAAGTGGCCCCACCACCGTTACCTCTCTCACCAAATCCTGGGCTCCACTGAGAATTAGATCTAAAATTGCTCCCTCTCTTGTTGGTTCCTGAACCAATTGCTCCATGAAGCAATCATTTATTACATCCAGGACCTTTATGTCTCCAGCAAGTCCTGCCGGAATGTAGTTCAGAGGGATCGAAGACGAGGGTCCGATTTGTGCTGTGCATAGTCTTAGGCTGATGACTCTTACCCTGCTGGAGTCTGACGGGAAGTGATTGCTGACGTTGGCTGGAAGATTTGGTAGATGGCACTGCTAAAAGGTTGGAATGGACTTCTGTAAAATCATGGACTATTTGTAAGTGTAGAAAGCTGATGTGGGACCCTCAAGAGACTTAGACTGCTACATTTCATACCAGAATTTGTCACTGAAACCTCCTTGGACCTACACTCAGCTGCTACTTGCCCTGAGCCACATCATATGCCAAGCTCCAGCTGAAGCTGTGGAGGTGTGTGAAAATGAAATAAAAACGTGTAGACAGAATGGAGAAGGTGATGCATGCACTCTTCTGCCTTTGAAAGTGACTGTGAATAATTTGACCATTTCCAGAGAGAGAGAAAGAGCCTTCAGAATGTGAATATAATCCTGAGGATATTGCGTCATCCAGCACTGGTGCATAGAGATCTGGGCAGTAAGCATGGACGTTTGGAAGACTTTCTTGAGAAAGTTGTCTAGCAGCCTTTTTCAGGAGAGACTCAAGGTAGCCAGGTGCCTCCCAGCACTTAGCTAAATTCTAGTTAGCTAATGAGATAGGCAGCCGGGACCATAACTGAGAGGCCTTGAGTTAGCCAGCTAAGATATCTGATATTCAGAGGTAGCCAGATAACTTAGCCTGCTAAGTCTGTTCAGGCCAAAGACCTGTCCTAAAGTTAGCCAGCTATAGTTAGCTATTGGATATGCCTCCAAAGTTAGCCGGATAAGTTTGCTCTCCAGACTCCTTTCTGTGCCTGTACCATATGTGCAATGGGAAGTAAATCAGTTAACTGGTGCTAAGATAACGTATTGTATACTACAGAACCTCACACGTTTTGCTTTTTGCCCTGTCTGTCTCCTTCAGTATTCAGGTGAACCGGGTCATGACGTATCGAGACCTGGACAATGACCTTATGAAGTATGCAGCCCTGGAGACACTGGTGAACGAGAGCCTAAGGAACCAAGAGGTGAAGCACAGCACTCTCTGCTCCCTCCTATCCCAGAAACCCCAAGCTAACTCTTCCCCTTCACTTTCTATCCTTTTACTCCCTTCCTCACGCCATCTGAAGCTCACAGCTAACCTCCCCTCTCAGCTTCTGCCCCTCCCTCCCTCCCTCTCTCTCTAACCCAGGAGCCCAGAGCTAACAGTTCTTCACGTCCAGAAGTACCTCAGTCATAGCTTCTGTCCTTGGAATGCAAATCTAACCTCTCTCCAAAGACATCTAGAGCTAGCCCCCTTCCCCTCCCCCTTGAAAGCCCAGAGCCAACCTCTCCCTCATGTGGCCTGCCTTCCAGAAGCCCCACGCTTCTTACCCCAAAGGGACCCAGCACTCACCTCTCTCACACACTTCCAGAGTAAGGTCTGCAGCAGGAACATGCAGAGTGACAAGTGCAGTAGACACGGGCAGAGTGAGATCTGCAGCAGGCATGGACAGAGTAATAGATGCAGCGGGCACATGCAGTGTGAGATCAGCAGGCGTATGCAGCGTAAGATCTGCAGCAGGCATGGACAGAGTAAGAGATGCAGCGGGCGCATGCAGTGTGAGATCAGCAGGCGTATGCAGCGTAAGATCTGCAGCAGGCATGGACAGAGTAAGAGATGCAGCGGACGCATGCAGTGTGAGATCAGCAGGCGTATGCAGCGTAAGATCTGTAGCAGGCATGGACAGAGTAAGAGATGCAACGGGCGCATGCAGTGTGAGATCAGCAGGCGTATGCAGCGTAAGATCTGCAGCAGGCATGGACAGAGTAAGAGATGCAGCGGGCGCATGCAGTGTGAGATCAGCAGGCGTATGCAGCGTAAGATCTGCAGCAGGCATGGACAGAGTAAGAGATGCAGCGGACGCATGCAGTGTGAGATCAGCAGGCGTATGCAGCGTAAGATCTGCAGCAGGCATGGACAGAGTAAGAGATGCAGCGGGCGCATGCAGTGTGAGATCAGCAGGCGTATGCAGCGTAAGATCTGCAGCAGGCATGGACAGAGTAAGAGATGTAGCGGGTGCATGCAGTGTGAGATCTGCAGGCGTATGCAGCGTAAGATCTGCAGCAGGCATGGACAGAGTAAGAGATGCAGCGGGCGCATGCAGTGTGAGATCAGCAGGCGTATGCAGCGTAAGATCTGCAGCAGGCATGGACAGAGTAAGAGATGCAGCGGGCGCATGCAGTGTGAGATCAGCAGGCGTATGCAGCGTAAGATCTGCAGCAGGCATGGACAGAGTAAGAGATGCAGCGGGCGCATGCAGTGTGAGATCAGCAGGCGTATGCAGCGTAAGATCTGCAGCAGGCATGGACAGAGTAAGAGATGCAGCGGGCGCATGCAGTGTGAGATCAGCAGGCGTATGCAGCGTAAGATCTGCAGCAGGCATGGACAGAGTAAGAGATGTAGCGGGCGCATGCAGTGTGAGATCTGCAGGCGTATGCAGCGTAAGATCTGCAGCAGGCATGGACAGAGTAAGAGATGCAGCGGGCGCATGCAGTGTGAGATCAGCAGGCGTATGCAGCGTAAGATCTGCAGCAGGCATGGACAGAGTAAGAGATGCAGCGGGCGCATGCAGTGTGAGATCAGCAGGCGTATGCAGCGTAAGATCTGTAGCAGGCATGGACAGAGTAAGAGATGCAGCAGGCGCATGCAGCATGGGATCTGTAGCAGGCATGGACAGAGTAAGAGATGCAGCGGGCGCATGCAGTGTGAGATCAGCAGGCGTATGCAGCGTAAGATCTGCAGCAGGCATGGACAGAGTAAGAGATGCAGCGGGCGCATGCAGTGTAAGATCAGCAGGCGTATGCAGCGTAAGATCTGCAGCAGGCATGGACAGAGTAAGAGATGCAGCGGGCGCATGCAGTGTGAGATCAGCAGGCGTATGCAGCGTAAGATCTGCAGCAGGCATGGACAGAGTAAGAGATGCAGCGGACGCATGCAGTGTGAGATCAGCAGGCGTATGCAGTGTAAGATCTGCAGCAGGCATGGACAGAGTAAGAGATGCAGCGGGCGCATGCAGTGTGAGATCAGCAGGCGTATGCAGCGTAAGATCTGTAGCAGGCATGGACAGAGTAAGAGATGCAGCAGGCGCATGCAGCATGGGATCTGTAGCA
>NW_021820817.1:85200-159510 GCF_901001135.1 Rhinatrema bivittatum | reverse complement strand
ATATATACAGATATATGTATATATGTTTATACATATATACATATATACAGATATATGTATATATGTATATACATATATCTGTATATATATACATATATACAGATATATGTATATATGTATATACATATATACATATATACAGATATATGTATATATGTATATACATATATACATATATACAGATATATGTATATATGTATATACATATATCTGTATATATATACATATATACAGATATATGTATATATGTATATACATATATCTGTATATATATACATATATACAGATATATGTATATATATAGTAATGATGGCAGAAAAACAGCAAATGCTCCAGCAAGTTTCTTAGGATAGTAACTGCTGTTCCGTGCAGGTTACCCCCAAGCCTTCTGTTAAGGGTAGGAATATTTACAATCAAAACCGCGCAAAATGACTGCTAGCAAAGTTTTACGGGGTGGGCAACCTTGATAATTCAGACAATGCTGCTTGATCCTGCTTTGCTTTGGGACTTGGCCATTGAAGTAGTCCCGGACCGTATGAGAACTGAGTGTTCCTCGCTTAGTAAGGACCATCACAGCATCACTCAGTGTTGCATTCCCTCCTCTCTCCTCAGGACACTGAGATAGATCTGAAGCTCCTCACCAAGGTTTTGGCTCCTGAGCAGGAAGTGCGTGAGGTAATGTCTTTCCGATGCCTAATGCATACTGATCACACCATACTTCCAGCTGCCGTCAGGTATCGTCCTATCCCATTCACACACCTCCATATCTCTCTGATCCTCCTCCTTCTCCTCGCTGCCACACTGCCGCACATCTGTCAGCCCTGTGACACGGCGCCTGTGTTAACCGCTCTCTCCCCTCCTCCTATGTTTCTCTTCCACACAGGATGATGTTGTGTGGGACTGGGATCTGCTGTACACAGAAGTGTCCTCGGAGCTCCTGACAGAGTGGGATCTTCTCCAAGGCGAGAGCGAGGACCCCAGAAAGATGGCACCCCTTCAGGCCTAGCTGAAAATCACAAACATTGTGTAATACAATGCTTTCTTTGTTCTATTTATTTATAAATGTCCACCTGACAATGTTTACTGTAATAAAAGGTTTCTATATATAAATTCTTGGTTTATAGCTGTCTGTACAGTAAAGGTGAGCTCCCTCTCTTGATGTATTGTACAAAACTTCAGAGGAGACTCCCAGGTCTTCTGTCACCCAGGCCTATGTTGACTCTGCTCTCCTGGACCCTGGCATAGGAAGATCATTGGGACTCCTGGGGAGAGGATCAGGGAGCTAGGCCCTCTCCAACTGGTCTCTTGAGCACCAGACCCACACCAACTTCTGTCTCCTCCTAGCAGAACGGTTCCTGTCTCCAAAAATGTGCTCATCCGCAGAGCCATCAAAAGCTCTCTGAGCTGCCTTCTTCTCCTGGGCTGTATCCCATCTCACCCCATGTGAGGTCAGTGGCGTGCATGGTGTGCTGGCCGTCTTTACATGTGAGGTCAGTGGCGTGCATGGTGTGCTGGCCGTCTTTACATGTGAGGTCAGTGGCGTGCATGGTGTGCTGGCCGTTTTTACATGTGAGGTCAGTGGCGTGCATGGTGTGCTGGCCGTCTTTACATGTGAGGTCAGTGGCGTGCATGGTGTGCTGGCCGTTTTTAATGTGAGGTCAGTGACGTGCATGGTGTGCTGGCCGTCTTTACATGTGAGGTCAGTGGCGTGCATGGTGTGCTGGCCGTTTTTACATGTGAGGTCAGTGACGTGCATGGTGTGCTGGCCGTTTTTACATGTGAGGTCAGTGGCGTGCATGGTGTGCTGGCCGTTTTTACATGTGAGGTCAGTGGCGTGCATGGTGTGCTGGCCGTTTTTACATGTGAGGTCAGTGGCGTGCATGGTGTGCTGGCCGTTTTTACATGTGAGGTCACATGGTGTGCTGGCCGTTTTTACATGTGAGGTCACATGGTGTGCTGGCCGTTTTTACATGTGGCGTGCATGGTGTGCTGGCCGTTTACATGTGAGGTCAGTGACGTGCATGGTGTGCTGGCCGTCTTTACATGTGAGGTCAGTGACGTGCATGGTGTGCTGGCCATCTTTACATGTGAGGTCAGTGGCGTGCATGGTGTGCTGGCCATCTTTACATGTGAGGTCAGTGGCGTGCATGGTGTGCTGGCCGTTTTTACATGTTAGGTCAGTGGCGTGCATGGTGTGCTGGCCGTTTTTACATGTGAGGTCAGTGGCGTGCATGGTGTGCTGGCCGTTTTTACATGTGAGGTCAGTGGCATGCATGGTGTGCTGGCCGTTTTTACATGTGAGGGCAGTGGCATGCTGGCCGTTTTTACATGTGAGGTCAGTGGCGTGCATGGTGTGCTGGCCGTTTTTACATGTGAGGTCAGTGGCATGCATGGTGTGCTGGCCGTTTTTACATGTGAGGGCAGTGGCGTGCTGGCCGTTTTTACATGTGAGGTCAGTGGCGTGCATGGTGTGCTGGCCGTTTTTACATGTGAGGTCAGTGGCGTGCATGGTGTGCTGGCCGTTTTTACATGTGAGGGCAGTGGCGTGCTGGCTGTTTTTACATGTGAGGTCAGTGGCGTGCATGGTGTGCTGGCCGTTTTTACATGTGAGGTCAGTGGCGTGCATGGTGTGCTGGCCGTTTTTACATGTGAGGGCAGTGGCGTGCTGGCCGTTTTTACATGTGAGGTCAGTGGCGTGCATGGTGTGCTGGCCGTTTTTACATGTGAGGGCAGTGGCGTGCTGGCCGTTTTTACATGTGAGGTCAGTGGCGTGCATGGTGTGCTGGCCGTTTTTACATGTGAGGTCAGTGGCGTGCATGGTGTGCTGGCCATCTTTACATGTGAGGTCAGTGGCGTGCATGGTGTGCTGGCCATTTTTACAGCTGCTACTGTAAGTCACCTCGCAGACCTTTTTCTTCCTGAACTTCCAATATCTAGGGCCCAAGGCACCAAGCGTTCTTTCCATAGACAAGAGAATGGGAGAAAAGGCTTAAGGATTCGGCTTCTATATTTTGGCCAAACTACAATTTTTAACTCTATGAAAAAACACTTCAGTGATTTGTTTATTTTATTTATTTATTTAACAGTTTTTCTATACCGACATTAAAATACACATCATGTTTGTTTACATTATAACAGAAGGTGGAAATTACAGATAACAGGGGGGGGGGGGGGGGAGATGGGAAGCTAAGAGTAACGGGGTCGGGAGGAGACCCCAACAAGTAGAAGGAGAGAAACGAGAGGAACAGTAACATCTAAGTAACAAAGGTTAACTAAGGTTCAAGAGAAAGTACATTGTTAAATAAGGGGTAGGACTATAAGTATACAATGGGTGGATATACAGAGGGGAGTGAATATACAAGGTGCGTACCGGGGGTAGAGAGGAAGCTGGGGAAACAAAGGAGGTTAATCCGGGAAGGCTTGATGAAAGAGCCACGTTTTTAGTAGTTTTCTAAATTTGAGAGGGCAGGGTTTCATGCGGAGATTGGGTGGTAGGTCATTCCAGCGCGTGGGGCCGGCCATAGAGGAAGCACGCTTTCTTGTAACTGAGAGGTGGGCTTTTTTAAGGGGGGGGGATGAGCAGAGTACATTTGTGGATTGTTCTGGTAGGGCGGGAGGATTGTGTGGGTTGGAGGGGTTCATTGAGCCAGGAGGAATTGTGGTTGTAGACTGCTTTGTGTAGGATGGTGAAGGTTTTGAACAGGATGCGGAAGCAGATGGGGAGCCAGTGTAGGCTTTTGAGGACAGGGGTAATGTGCTCAGATTTACGTGTGTTACTGATGATCCTTGCTGTGGCGTTTTGCAGGATCTGGAGAGGTCTGATGGTGGAGGAGGGAAGGCCAAGATAGAGGGAGTTGCAGTAATCTAGCTTAGATGTGAGTGTGGCATGAATGACAGTTTTGAAGTCGTGGGTGTGGAGGAGTGGCTTGAGCTTGTAGAAACCTCCCTTAATAACGGAGGTGATGTGGTTTTTGAGGTTCAGATGAGGATTGATAAGGACCCCTAAATTTCGAACTGAGGGTTGCGAGAGGAGGGATGTGGTCAGAGGGTCAGTGGGGGTGGTCAGTTTAAATGTGTGCTGGTTGTGAATGAGCAGTTCGGTTTTGGTAGAGTTGAGGGCAAGTTGCATTGAGGTGAGTAAGTTGTTGATGGCAGAAAGGCAGTTTTCCCAGAAACATAGAGTGGCAGCAAGAGAGTCGCGGGAACAGGGATCCACATGAACAGGGTGAGCTCAGTATTAGTATAGAGATTTGTATAGTCGTGCTTCCAGCGCACAAAGCTCAGCTAGTATGTCGCATTTTTACTTATGAATATCACCCGGATCAGTCCAGACTCCTGGGTTTTCCCTCCCCACCAGCAGGTGGAGACAGAGAAGTCTGACCGACTCTGCCCTATACCCTGAGGTGCCACCTCCAGTCCGTCAGTATTTCTCTGTCTCCAGCAGATGGTGGAGGTGCACACCATCAAAAAAATAATTTGAGAGTCCCTAAATATATATTCACCTCACTGTAACGCTCATTAACAAGGATCCAGAAAAGGAAAGTGTATACATTTATCATGAAGATGAAGCTTAGCACAGGGAGAGCCCCCAAATTAACGAAGATCTTCTAATTAAGGGTCTCCCCAAGTCTTGATTCAAAACTGTGGGGTCCCCTTCTGGTGTGGAGGGAAACTGTGGCCGGTCCTGAAATACCCGAAACCTGCCAGAGCTGAGCCGTGGATCAGTTGGTAAGAATTTCTCCTCCTTTCCTGGCAATGCCCGTCTCTTAGACCTAAGAATCCAGTTGTAATCCTGCTCAAAAGCAAAGGTAGCTAGCGTTGTTCCTTCTCTGAAATCTCCCGTCAGGTGCAAGGTGTGCATAGCCCTGGGCAGGACCTCAGCCACACATTACGCTGTCAGACTTAGACGTGACAGATCACATCAGGAGGTTGGAGGTGGCAAATGAAGGAATCTCACTTTTAGGTGTCTGATGATCCTCTTCTCTGTGACTCAGACCCACAAACTCCTAAATGGGAAGCGCCATTTTAGCCCGCGTACCCATTAACCTGCCCCTTGACTCTGCTTAGGGTGGCGAACGATTCTCTCCTCAGCTCTGGGTGATTCAGCCCAGTTCCTGCTTTCCCCTCTGCCCAGCAGCTTTATCTGGGGGATCCTGAGCTGCAGGCCCTGCCGTTAGTCACTTGCACAAGTTTGCCATCAACTTTTTCTTACTTCTATTATCAATTAAAGCCCTTAGGACCGACGGCTCTTTCTTCTCTCTGGTGACTGTGATCCTGCCTGCCCTGTAATGAAAGCTAAGACTCTCACAGATGTTGAGGGAGCCGGACCGAGCCATCTCTTCAGCCATGTGAATAGAAACAAATTCTTCATGTGCACCATCTTCCACATTCAGGTGAGGGATCACTTAGATGCAATAAAATTACAAAGTACAGGAGAGAACTAACAGACATTCCCTGTACGTACCTGGATCAGTCCAGACCGTGGGTTATGTCCCCAGTCCAGCAGATGGAGTCAGCACAAGCTTTGAGGGGGCGTCACCATGAGTACTACTACCCCCTCTGCAGGAGTCCAGTATCTTCTGACTCCAGCAGATGGAGTCAGCACAAGCTTTGAGGGGGCGTATCCATATATACTACTACCCCCTCTGCAGGAGTTCAGTATCTTCTGACTCCAGCAGATGGAGTCAGCACAAGCTTTGAGGGGGCGTCACCATAAGTACTACTACCCCCTCTGCAGGAGTTCAGTATCTTCTGACTCCAGCAGATGCGAGTAGGGGAATCTGGGCTTCCCCAGTTTCACAGGAATTTCTCTTCTCTGTTTTCTGTCTTCTTCTTTAGCTTCTCTTTGCTAATTTCGGATAAAGTTTTGTTTAAAAAAAAAAAAAGTCTCAATTTTTAGGGAGGCGAGACTTCTTCTCTGCCTTTCTTCTTTCACTTTGGGCCCCCACCGGGGGTTGTTTTTGCCTGTGTGGTTTTTTTTTTCTTTCAGCATTTTCCTTTGGCGTTGGTAGTTTTTTTCTTGCAGCCTTCTCTGCGGTGCCTCGTGGAAGCCGGTGGTGCCGGCCTCTCCGCGACAGTTTTTCCTCCACGGCCCGACTCGAGTGGATCGAGGGCGCCTGGGCTGGGTGGGAGGACTCTCCCTAGCGGGTAGCGCGGCCATACGGGCCCCCCCCCCCCGCGGCATTTTTGGGGAATTTGAAGAGGCGGGTTGTGCGGGCCATCAGGGCCCCCCCGCGGCTGCTCCGACTGTTTTCGGCCCCCCCCCAAGGCTGATTGCGCGCATACAGGGAGGAACTGGTGACAGCTGCTATGCCGCGACTGGAGCGTTTCTCGGCCTGCGGCGAGCCTGGTTCGCGCATTTCAAGGGAGGGAATCTGCGCCCGGTGCCTTCCCGGGGGGAAGGCACCTCGCAGTCCCTCAGCTTTTCACCTTCCCTTCAGCTATGCCCGGGTGGCGCGGGCCGGCCACGTCCCCGTTTTTGGCGGGAACGGCGGCCATTTTGCTTTCCCAGCGCGCGGGGCTGGATCAGTCAGCGCAGGGGGACTCGGATCCGGAGGATCTCTCCCCACCGATTCTGACGCCAGGACCAGGCTTTCAGGCGCCGGGGCCCTCGGGGGGTTTCTCCCCATGGGGTCCCCCCGGATAGGCCAGGGTTTTCCCCGGAGTTTATTTTATTCATGCACACAGCTTACTTGCAAGCCTTGGCAGCCCCCGGAGGGATGCACATCGACGCCGGCCCCCCCCGACCCTTCGGGAGTGGGGGCCTCCCTCCCTCCTACCCGAGTCCGACCTGCGCCCGCGGCAGTGGGGGCGGTGCCCGGCCCAGCGGGACATGGACCTGACCTCCCAGACGGGGGACAAGGGGACGGCTCGTCAGAGGGGGATGATCCGCGTACCCTACGCCCTTTCCAGAGGGAAGAGCTGGACGACCTCATCCCGCGGATCATCCAGGAATTCAATCTGGACCCGCCACCGGATCCGCCTGCTCCAGTAGCCCCCGCTGTCGTCACGTCTTCGAAGAAGGGAGATCCAGTCCCGAAGGTCAGCCGGGCCATGGAAAAGCTGTATCCGCTCCCCGGCGATTTCCTGGACCTCATCAAGGTCCCAAAGGTGGACTCCGCAGTGTCGGCGGTCACGAAGAGGACGACTGTCCCAGTAACAGGAGGGGCAGCGTTGCGACACACACAGGATCGGAAGTTGGAAGTCTTCCTCAAGCGGGTCTTCGAGGTCTCCGCACTGGGTATGCGGGCAGTGAGGTGCGGTTCGCTTGCCCAGCAGGCTAGTCTCCTTTGGGTGCAACAGCTCCTCATGTCTCAGGACCTGCCGGCCGAGGAGGCCGCCCAGGCAGATCGCCTAGAAGCCGCAGTGGCGTATGGGGCGGACGCCTCGTACGACCTTTTTCGGGTCCTTGCAAGATCCATGGTCTCGGTGGTGGCGGCACGACGACTTCTGTGGCTACGCTATTGGGCGGCGGTTACGTCCTCTAAGTCGAGTCTGGGCTCCCTTCTCTTCAGGGGCAAGTTCCTCCTCTGGGAGGATTTGGACCAGATTATCAAGTCCCTGGGGAAGAATGCTGTTCATCGGCTGCCGGAAGATAGATAACGACCATCCAGAGCGTTTTCCTCTTCTCGGACCAGAGCCAGAGCGCAACGGCGCTACAGGGGCTACAGACCGACGACTCTCGGCCATCCGCCCCAGGTCTCAGCCCTGGTCGCGCTCCTGTCACGGGCGTAGACCCGCGCGCACTGCTCCCGGACCCGGGAACCCCTCTACCAAGTCTTCGCAATGAAGCCAGTCTCGCCCACTCCCCTGCCCCCAGGATTGGGGGCCGAATAACGTGTTTCTACGCGGAGTGGGCGTGGATCACCTCGGATCAGTGGGTCCTGGATACCATAAAGCACGGCTCCGCATTGGAATTTGTCCGCCCTCCGCGGGGAAGGTTTATCTTCTCTCCCTGTGACTCGACCCTCAAGAGAAGAGCGGTGCAGTTGACGCTGGATAGCCGTCGGGAAATCGGCGCCATTGCGCCCGTGACCTTCGGAGAGGTGGGCTCGGGCCCCTATTCCATCTCCTTCGTTGTTCCAAAGAAGGACGCATCCTTCCGGCCCATCCTAGACCTCAAGGAAGTCAACGCATCCCTGCAAGTGGTTCGGTTCCGCATGGAAACGCTACGGTCCGTCATCGTGGCGGTGCATCGGGGGGAGTTCCTCGCCTCCCTGGATCTAACGGAGGACTGCCTACATGTTCCCATTCGTACGGACTACCACCGGCTCCTCCGTCCCAAGATTCTGGACCAGCATTTTCAGTTCACAGCTCTCCCAGGCGGGTCGGCGACGGCGCCGCGCACCCTCACCGAGCTCATGGTAGTAGTTGCTGCAGCCCTTCGGATGGAGGGCATTCCGATCCACCCCTATCTGGACGATTGGCTCATCCGAGCGAAGCCTACAACCACGGGCGAGCAGCGGTGACCAGGGTGCTACAGTTCCTGCATTCCCTGGGCGGGGTGGTGAACTTCGCCAAGAGCTCTCTCGGGCCCTCACAGCGATTGGATTTCTTGGGGGCGACTTTCCACACCCGCCTGGGCAAAGTCTTCCTGCGCCAGGACAAGGCTCAATCCTTGCGGGATCACATACAGCTTTTCTCTGCGTTACAGGATCCCACCTCCTGGGACTACCTACAGCTCCTGGGAGTGATGGGTTCCACCATCGACCTGGTCTCTTGGGCGTTTGCGCATCTCAGGCCATTACAGCGGGCGCTTCTCTCCCATTGGAAACCACTTTCGCAGGACTACCAGATGGTGTTGGACCCGTTGAATCTGGCACGCGGGGTGTCCCTCGACGTGCCAAATGGGGTGGTGGCTACCACCGATGCCAGCCTGGCCGGCTGGGGAGCAGTGTGCGATCGCTGCACCACGCAGGGGACGTGGACAACGGGGGAGTCGAAGTGGTCAGTCAATCGTCTGGAGACCGACTAGCTTGGCGACGGTTCCTGCCTTGGCGACGGTTCCTGCCGCTTCTCTGGAATCGGGAGGTCCGGATCCTTTCGGACAACGCCACCACCGTGGCCTACATCAACTGACAGGGAGGCACTCACAGCCCGCAGGTCGCGTTCGAGGTGGCGATACTAATGCAGCGGGCGGAGCGGCATCTTGCCTATCTAGCGGCCTCACACATCGCCGGGGTGGACAACGTCCAGGTGGACTTCCTAAGTCGTCAACTCCTGGATCCCGGAGAGTGGGCTCTCTCCGACGAAGCGATGCAGCTCCTCGTCCATCGGTGGGGGACCCCCCACTTGGACCTGGTGGCGTCCGCTCTAAACACCAAGGCCCCACGCTTCTTCAGTCGCTGGAGAGAGCGAGGCGCGGAGGGAGTAGATGTCCTAGTGCTCCCGTGGCCGTCACACCTTCTCTATGCCGTGGCCACTGGTGGGCAGAATCCTCCGCAGGATAGAGAGTCATCAGGGGACTGTGATCTTCGTCGCGCCGGAGTGGCCCAGGCGATCCTGGTTTGTGGATCTGCTCCAGCTGGTGATCAACGGACCCATCCGGCTAGGTCATCTCCCCCGTCTCTTGCATCAGGGCCCGGTATTTCTCGACCAGGCAGAACTCTTCTGTCGGGCGGCCTGTCTTTTGAGAGGCGCCGCCTCCGGCGCCGGGACTACCCGGAGGCAGTAGTATCAACGCTGTTGTGGTCACGAAATGCGGTGCACCAGCCAGGACACGAGACCCGCGAAGGCTTCGGTTCCTCAGATCCTCCAGCTCCTACAAGCGGGGGGGGGGGGGACAAGGGGCGCGCCTATAACTCACTACGGGTTCAGGTGGCCGCCCTTGGTCCGCTCCTGCGCGATGGGGGTTCTCTTCTACAGCACCCGGACATTGTTCGTTTCTTCGGGGTGTCAAACATTTGCGGCCTCCATTACGGGACCCTTGCCCCTCCTGGAGTCTCAGCCTGGTCCTTCGCTCCCTGTCGGGACCACCGTTCGAGCCACTACGCAGTGCAACGCTTAAGGATCTCACCCTCAAGACTGTTTTTCTTGTGGCCATCTGTTCCACTTGACGCATTTCGGAGCTGCAGGCTCGGTTGTGCAGGGAGCCTTCTCTCCGTTTCTCCGAGTCTGGAGTTTCGCTTCGCACAGTTCCCTCTTTTCTTCCGAAGGTGGTGGCTGCGTTTCATGTGAATCAGACGGTGGAACTTCCATCCTTCTTGACTTCAGAGCCGAAGTCTCTCCGACTCTTGGATGGCAAGCACACTCTGCGCCTCTATCTGGAGGCTACAAATGAGTTCCGAGTGTCTGACCATCTCTTCGTACTCTGGGCCGGTCCGATGAAGGGGTCTCAGGCATCGAAGACGACCATTGCCAGATGGCTGAAGGCCGGCATTGCTGTCTCCTACATTGGGGCGGGGCGGTCTCCCCCACCCGGCATTGTAGCGCACGCTACACGGTCTCCGGCGGCTTCCTAGGCAGAGGCTCGCTCGGTCTCCTCTCCAGAAATTTGTAGAGCAGCCACCTGGAAATCGTTACACACGTTCTCGAGGCACTATCGTCTGCACCTCATCCTTTTCAGTCTCTGGACACTTCGGCGGGCAGGTTCTCCGGGCAGGCCTCGCAGGACCCCACCCAATTTAGGGAAGCTTGGGTACATCCCACTGTCTGGACTGATCCAGGTACGTACAGGGAAAAGAAAATTATTACTTACCTGCTAATTTTCGTTCCTGTAGTACCATGGATCAGTCCAGACGCCCACCGCGTTTGGGTTCTTGATCCTGCTCAGCTCTGTGCTCCTTCTTGCTCGCAGTGTTCTGTGTCTTCACAGTCATTTCTTTTCGCTGTTTTTCACAGCTCCCTACAAGTTGGTAGGATGTTTGCAGTTATTTGTTGCGGTTACGATTGTTTTCATTATCTGTTTCCACAAACTTGATCCTTCGGGGGTTTCTACTCTGGCTTTGATATACTCGATACTGAACTCCTGCAGAGGGGGTAGTAGTATATATGGATACGCCCCCTCAAAGCTTGTGCTGACTCCATCTGCTGGATTGGGGACATAACCCACTGTCTGGACTGATCCATGGTACTACAGGAACGAAAATTAGCAGGTAAGTAATAATTTTCTTATTCCTGGGTTCAGGTGCTGCTCCATGTTGCCTTTTGTCAGATTATGTGTCCGGCCTGCTGGCAGGTTCCCACAGATCTTCCTGCTGCTCTCGCCGCTGTCTCTCTTCTTTCCCCCTGGATTAGGCAGAAGTTTTTTTTTCCTGCTCCTCTTTTTGTGGGAAGTCTGGGATTTTCTGTGTCAGCTTTGGAAAATGAGCAGCTCTGATCGCTTTGTATTGTGAAGAGCCCAGTTTCTGTTTCTCCAGTGTTGCACTGCATACAGTGTCTGGATTCTCAGGGTTTTCCGTTCTGGTTTTTGTCTGCATCGTTCTATTTCTAACGTGTGTTTTTAGTTCTGTATTTTCTGAGGGTCTGTCTGGGGCTGAGGGGAGGTAGTTTTTGTGTTGGGACCTATAGCAGTCCTGCTTGTTCCCTTTTCAATCAGGAGGTGTATTGGGGCTCTTTTTACTTATTTAAAATACATCACACATCATCATAAAGCATCTAAGCGAATCATAGAAGGACAATCATAATCCATAAAATAAAACAATTAACAAAATATTGTACATAAATCAATTATACATCAGATCAAATCACAGCTTCACATATTTGTGATAAATAAGTCTTAACATCCATCTAGTTAAAACCAAAAGATTAAAGCCTGTACTTACTACGAGCTTGCTGCAAATCACTAAAAGTCTGCAAAAATAAAATAAATAAGGTTTTAAACACTTGTGAAATGTCACCTGGAAGTGAGTTCCATAATACAAGGGCAGCCACACAGAATAATCGTTTCACACCAGCTCCAGGCCCAAGCACATAAGCAAATGAATTAAAACAGGTTCCTCCAGGCTGAGAACATTACATCGGCTGAAACCTCTTCTGACTCCCGCACTGCTGTACAAACACTAATATTCTCAGACACAGATTACTGCAATTCCCTGTTACTACAGCTATTAAATCCACTACAGTTACTACAGAATGCCTCAGCAAGAGATGTGACCAGATCACCCCTCGCTGATAGCACTGCGTTAGCTGCCAGAACAATGCAGAATTCATTATAAAGTACTAATACTCATTTTTAATATCATCAGCGACCGAAATCCCTGCCTAATAGGAGTGACACTTCAACCACTGGCACCGCAGCGAGCACTAAGATCACAAAACAGAGGACTATCAACACATCTTACACAAATAAGAGACCGAATGTTCCCTGTACGTAGCAGGATCAGTCCAGACAGTGGGTTATGTCCCCCGTCCAGCAGATGGAGTCAGAACAGACTTCGAAGGGTGATGTCATATAGATCAGTGCTCCCTCTGCAGGAGCTCAGTATCTTTCTGACTCCAGCAGATGGAGTCAGAACAGACTTCGAAGGGTGATGTCATATAGATCAGTGCTCCCTCTGCAGGAGCTCAGTATCTTTCTGACTCCAGCAGATGGAGTCAGAACAGACTTCGAAGGGTGATGTCATATAGATCAGTGCACCCTCTGCAGGAGCTCAGTATCTTTCTGACTCCAGCAGATGGAGTCAGAACAGACTTCGAAGGGTGATGTCATATAGATCAGTGCTCCCTCTGCAGGAGCTCAGTATCTTTCTGACTCCAGCAGATGGAGTCAGCACAGACTTCGAAGGGTGATGCCATATAGATCAGTGCACCCTCTGCAGGAGCTCAGTATCTTTCTGACTCCAGCAGATGGAGTCAGAACAGACTTCGAAGGGTGATGTCATATAGATCAGTGCACCCTCTGCAGGAGCTCAGTATCTTTCTGACTCCAGCAGATGGAGTCAGCACAGACTTCGAAGGGTGATGCCATATAGATCAGTGCACCCTCTGCAGGAGCTCAGTATCTTTCTGACTCCAGCAGATGGAGTCAGAACAAACTTCGAAGGGTGATGTCATGTAGATCAGTGCACCCTCTGCAGGAGCTCAGTATCTTTCTGACTCCAGCAGATGAGAGTAGGGGAACCAGCGGCTTCCCCAGGGCTTACAGGAATTAGGTTTCTTCTCCTTTTTCTTTAGCCTTTGATTTCACAGTTTTGGATCAAGTTTTACAAAAAAAAAAAGGTTTAATTTTTGGGGAGGCGTGGCTTGTCAGTCTGTCCTGCCTCCTCCTGTGCCGGTTCTTCTCTCTCTCTTTCTACCTCTTTCCTGGAACTTCGGGGGTAAGTGTTTTTTTATTGTATGTGCTTTGCCTCCTGTTTCAGGGTTTTTGGAGTCGCGGCACTTTTCTTTCCTTCACCACCCTGCCACGTGGAAGCCGGCGGGGCCGGCCTCTTCACGGCAGCTCCTGTTGTCCCGCGGCTCCGAGACGCCTTATTTTTCCCCGGGGCCGCTGCAGTAGGGAGGGGACATTCCCCTGCTGCCGTTCAGGACGTCACAGCGGGTCATGTAGGCCGGTTCTGGCCCCCCCCGCGGCACCCTTCGCTCCGTTTCCTACTTCCATGGCCCCCCCCCCCCGGTGGCGTTTCTTCCCCTCCCCCGGTGGCCCTCATACCTCGGCCGTCCCGGTGTGCGGCCTGTGGCGAGCCGGGGTCGAGGATATTGCGCGAGGGCATATGTGCTAGGTGCCTCACTGGTGGGGTAGGCACCTCGCAGCCGGTCAGCTCCTTCTCATTTCTGCCCGCGGCGCGGGACGGCCCCTTCCCTCTCCTTGGCGGAAACGGCGGCCATGTTTGATTTACAGCGCGAGGATTTCTCTCACGCGGCGGAGGAAGGAAGGGACTCTCGGGAGGGCTCTCCCCCGAATTTGTCCCCGGCGGACCCCCTCCCGGATCAGGGACCTTCAGCGGGCTCCTCTTCAGCTACCCCCACTGGCATGCCGAGGTTTTCGCCGGAATTTATCCTTTTGTTGCACAGCGCATATTTGCAGGGCCTGGAGGCTCCCGGGGGGCTGCCCACGGGCCCCCCCCCCCCCCCCGTGAAAGCACCGCGTCTCACGGCTGCCTCACAGAGCCCTCCAGCAGGGCCGCCATCAGGAATTTTGAGGCCCCATACAGCAAGCAGACAGCGACGGCCCGCGCGCTTTGCCGGCGCATACTGTCTGACGCGGCGGTGACGTCACAGCCGCGTCAGACAGTGAACGCTGGCAGGACAGAGCGCGCGGACGAGTCTCTGTCTGCGGTGCTCTGTAAATCAATGCTATGTGTGTCTAAAAGACACGCATAGCATTGATTCTCTCCCTTCTCTGGGGCCCGCACCCAGGGCCGGCTCCAGGTTTCAGTAGGCCCCTGGGCGACAGACTGTCGGAGAGAGCCTCAGTGGGCCTCTTTGCCATGAACTAATACATCCCCCAAGCGCACCTGCCGCCTGGCGGCTGCGGCGGGCCCCCATATGTGGCAGTAGATCCTGGGGCCCCATACTGCAGGCCCAAGAATACTGCCCTGATGGCGGCCCTGCCCTCCAGACCTAGTGGGCTCGGTAACGGGGGCCCCACATTTGACCGCCCAGGTTTGTTTTGCCCCGGGAGGGGCGGGCGTTGCCCCGGCCGCTCCGTCTCTGGGGGAAGATCCCCCAGGCTCTCCGGAACATGCCCCACCGGACGCTCAACCGGATGGGGACGACCCTCAAGCGCTCCGCATTTTCCAGAGGGAGGAGTTAGATGATCTGATTCCTCAGATCCTCGCGGAGCTGGATCTGGATCCACCAACAGACCCACCAGCCCCAGTTGCTCCAGTTGTCTCGACGTCCTCCAAAAAGGGGGACCCAGTCCTAGCCGCCCTGAGGCCGCGGTCCCGGGCCTTTCCTATGCACGACTCCTTCTTGCAGCTCCTGGCTAGGGAATGGGACTCTCCGGAAGCCTCCTTAAAGGTCAGCCGAGCGATGGAAAAGCTGTATCCGCTCCCGGAGGACTTCTTGGAGTTTATCAAGGTGCCTAAGGTGGACTCGGCAGTATCTGCAGTTACCAAGAGGACAACTATCCCAGTG
Source organism: Rhinatrema bivittatum (assembly GCF_901001135.1). NCBI lineage: Eukaryota > Metazoa > Chordata > Amphibia > Gymnophiona > Rhinatrematidae > Rhinatrema > Rhinatrema bivittatum. Next base: position 144,492 of record NW_021820817.1, on the reverse strand, counting down.
ACGGGCGGCACGGCATTGCGGGACACCCAGGACCGCAAGTTAGAGATTTTTCTTAAAAGGGTTTTTGAAGTCTCCGCGCTAGGGATGCGTGCGGTCATGTGCAGCTCGCTCGCACAGAGGGCCAGTCTTCGTTGGGTTCAACAGCTTCTTACTTCCTAGGACCTGCCGCCCGAAGAAGCCTCCCAGGCGGATCGTTTGGAGTCCGCCATAGCGTACGGGGCGGATGCCTTGTATGACCTCTTCCGAGTATTGGCAAGATCCATGGTTTCGGTAGTCGCGGCAAGGCGTCTCTTGTGGCTCCGGAATTGGGCGGCGGATGCCTCCTCTAAGTCAAGTCTAGGTTCCCTACCCTTCAAGGGCAAGTTCCTCTTCGGCGAGGATTTGGACCAGATCATCAAGTCCCTCGGGGAGAACGCAGTTCATCGCCTCCCTGAGGACAGACTGGCCCTGGTCCTTCGCCTCGGCTCGAACCAGGGCCAGAGCGCAGCGGTGCTACAGGAGTTACAGACAGACAGGACCGCGAACACCTTCCTCCAGGTCGCAGTCATGGCCCCGGCCCTTTCACGGGCACAGGCCCGCACGCAACGGGCCGGGACAGGGGACTGCCTCTAAGGCCCCCCAATGATGCCATCCTCGCCCACTCCCCCACCCCCAGGATCGGGGGCCGACTCTCGCATTTCTACGGGGAGTGGGTTCGAATCACCTCAGACCAGTGGGTCCTGGATACTCTAAAGAACGGCTATGCCTTAGAGTTTGTCCGTCCCCCCTCTTTTCCCCCTGTGGGTCGGACCTCAAGAAGAGAGCGGTACAGCAAACTCTGGATCGGCTGCAGAAGATAGGGGCCATTTCTCCCGTCCCCTTCGGCGAGGTGGGCTCGGGCCACTATTCCATCTATTTTGTCGTTCCCAAAAAGGACGGCTCCTACCGGCCCATCCTGGATCTAAAGGAGGTCAACAAGTCCTTACGGGTACTCCGATTTCGCATGGAAACGCTGTGCTCAGTCATCGCAGCAGTGCATCAGGGAGAGTTCCTTGCGTCCCTGGATTTGACGGAGGCTTATCTGCACATACCCATCCTGCCGGCCCACCGGCGGTTCCTCCGTTTCAAGATCCTGGGTCAACATTTTCAGTTCCGGGCCCTTCCCTTCGGGCTGGCGACCGCTCCCCAAGCCTTCACCAAGATCATGGTTGTAGTGGCAGCAGCCCTGAGGAGAGAGGGCATTCTCGTTCACCCCTATCTAGACGACTGGCTGATACGCGGGAAGTCTTTTGCCCATGGACAGTCGTCAGTGGCCAGGGTGATCCAGTTGCTCCGCTCCCTGGGCTGGGTTGTGAACCTCTCCAAGAGCTCCCTAGTACCCTCTCAACTCTTGGACTTCTTGGGAGCGCGCTTCGATACGCTTCAGGGCAGGGTCTTCTTGCGCCCGGACAAGGCACAATCGTTGTGGGAACACAATCAGCGGTTCTCTGCATTGCCGGAACCCACCTCTTGGGACTACCTTCAGCTCCTGGGCGTGATGGCCTCCACCATCGACCTCGTGCCCTGGGCATTTGCTCACCTACGGCCCCTGCAGGCGGCTCTCCTCTCACTTTGGAAGCCAGTCTCTCAGGATTATCAGATGGTGCTCCCTCTTCCACAGGCTGCCAGGGACAGTCTACGGTAGTGGTTGGATCCGAAGCATCTAGCCCGAGGTGTCTCCCTCGAGATACCAAATTGGTTGGTAGTCACCACCGATGCCAGTCTCTCCGGGTGGGGAGCCGTCTGCGAACGAAGATCCGCGCAGGCGGTGTGGCCCATCAATCACCTGGAAACCAGAGCGGTGCATCTGGCGCTCCTACATTTCCTTCCACTGGTGCAGAACCGGGAGGTAAGGATACTCTCAGACAACGCCACCACCGTGGCCTACATCAATCGCCAGGGAGGCACAAGACGTCGGCACGTAGCTCAAGAGGCGGCGCGTCTGATGGAATGGGCGGAGATTCATCTAGCCCGTCTTGCAGCATCACACATCGCGGGGGTGGACAACATTCACGCAGACTACCTGAGTCGACAACAGCTGGATCCCGGAGAATGGTCACTCTCTGACGAAGCGATGCAACTTCTTGTCCGCCGATGGGGGTCACCCCACTTGGATTTGATGGCTCCCTCTCTCAACGCCAAAGCCCCACGCTTCTTCAGTCGCAGAAGAGAACACGGCGCGGAAGGGGTGGATGCTCTGGTCCTCCCGTGGCCCTCCCACCTGCTTCTCTACGTTTTTCCTCCATGGCCGCTGGTGGGCAAAATTATATGCAGAATAGAAAGTCATCAGGGGCCAGTGATCCTCGTGGCTCCAGAATGGCCCCGTCGACCCTGGTTTGCAGATCTGTTACAGCTGGCGACTGACGGTCCGCTACGATTGGGACAATTTCCTCGCCTACTCCACCAGGGTCCAGTATTTTTCGACCGGGCAGAACTCTTCTGTCTTGCGGCCTGGCTTTTGAACGGCATCGACTCCAACGCAAAGGCTACGAGGAGGCGGTAGTCTCGACTCTTCTACGAGCCCGGAAGACGTCTACCTCGGTAGCTTACGTGCGAGTCTGGAAGGTCTTCGAGATGTGGTGTTCCAAGCAGGACACTTGGCCCACGAAGGCGTCTATACCACAGATCCTGCAGTTTCTCCAGGACGGACTGGACAAGGGCCACGCCTATAATTCGCTTTGGGTCCAGGTGGCCGCCCTTGGCTCGCTCGTACAGGTTACAGATCACTCTTCTCTCCTGCTTCAGCCTGACATCGCACGATTCCTCAAAGGGGTTAAACACTTACGGCCCCCAGTGAGGGATCCCTGCCCCTCCTGGAACCTCAGTTTGGTACTTCACGCTTTGTCAGGTCCGCCCTTCGAACCACAACGGAGGGCAACTATTAAGGACATCACCCTCAAGACCGTATTCTGCTCCGCCCGTCGCATCTCGGAGCTTCAAGCATTGTCCTGCAGAGAGCCCTATCTCCGGTTCACGGACTCGGGGGTCTCCCTCCGCACCGTTACCTCCTTCCTTCCGAAGGTAGTATCGGCATTTCACGTGAACCAGACTGTTGAGCTGCCGGCTTTTGCATCCGACGAACCACGGTCTCTCCGCCTCTTGGATGTCAAGCGCATGTTGCTTCGATACCTGGAGGCTACTAATGACTTTCGGGTCTCAGATCATCTGTTCGTGCTCTGGGCGGGCCCGAAGAAGGGTTCCCAGGCTTCGAAAGCGACGATTGCAAGATGGCTAAAGGACGCCATTTCTGCGTCTTACATCGGAGCAGGACGGACATCGCCTCGCGGCGTCAGAGCTCATTCTACCCGCTCTCAGGCAGCCTCCTGGGCGGAGGTACGGTCAGTTTCCTCGCAGGAAATTTGTCGTGCGGCAACTTCGAAATCGCTGCACACCTTTTCCAGACATTATCATCTTCATCTGGCGTCGACAGCCTCTGGGCACTTTGGCGACCAGGTTCTCCGAGCAGGCCTCTCAGGGACCCACCCGGTTTAGGGAAGCTTGGGTACATCCCACTGTCTGGACTGATCCGGGTACGTACAGGGAAAAGAAAATTATTCCTTACCTGCTAATTTTCGTTCCTGTAGTACCAAGGATCAGTCCAGACGCCCACCGCTATTGGGTTCATGGTCCTGCTCTGCTTGGGTTGCTCTTTTCTTTCTCTTGAGCCATGCTGTGTCGTCTTTTGCATTTCACTTCTGTGGTCACAGCTCCCTACAAGTTGGCTGGTTTGCCGAATATCTGAGTTTTTAATGTTGAATTCGTTGGTTGAATATCCGTTCTTATGGTTAAATATACTTGATCCAAACTGCTCTTTTGGTATTCTGTAGGGCTTTGATATACTTTATACTGAGCTCCTGCAGAGGGTGCACTGATCTATATGGCAACACCCATCGAAGTCTGTTCTGACTCCATCTGCTGGGCGGGGGACATAACCCACCGTCTGGACTGATCCTGGTACGTACAGGAACGAAAATTAGCAGGTAAGGAATAATTTTCTTTTTTCCACAGCAAGCCCCAAGCTGTGGATTTCTCCACCAGAGACGTTACGTCTGATGACAGAAAGAAAGATTTACGTGAACTGAAAGCCTGGCTCTTCAAACATGCATATGATCTAACTTAAAATGTCAATATGCAGAGAACTCCTCTATCAAAAACATGTATAACATTAGAAGAATGAGCTAAAAGTAACGAGAGATGAAAAGTGTACTAAGAGAACTTACTGACAAATACGTGAAGGTTATTAAAATGGAACTTATATATCAAAAGCTAATGTCATAGCCCCCTAGTTCACATGTTTTTGATGTTGTATTGACCTAGACTATGAATATTGCTTTTGTAAGCCGTTGTGATCTTCTTCTGGAACGACGGTATATAAAATTCCTAAAACAGATAAATAAATACAAATAACATTTGCAGTGCTGCCTTTTCCTGGGTAGGGTTGTTGCTGTTTGAGTGCTGGCGGTCAGTGCTGTCCTGGTACGGCAGGTTTCCTGCAGCTGCTGGCGGTCAGTGCTGTCCTGGTACGGCAGGTTTCCTGCAGCTGCTGGCGGTCAGTGCTGTCCTGGTACAGCAGGTTTCCTGCAGCTGCTGGCGGTCGGTGCTGTTCTGCTATGGCAGGTTTCCTGCAGCTGCTGGCAGTCGGTGCTGACCTGGTACGGCAGGTTTCCTGCAACTGCTGGCGGTCGGTGCTGTTCTGCTATGGCAGGTTTCCTGCAGCTACTGGCGGTTGGTGCTGTTCTGCTATGGCAGGTTTCCTGCAGCTGCTGGCAGTCGGTGCTGTCCTGGTATGGCAGGTTTCCTGCAGCTGCTGGCAGTCGGTGCTGTTCTGCTATGGCAGGTTTCCTGCAGCTGCTGGCAGTCGGTGCTGTTCTGCTATGGCAGGTTTCCTGCAGCTGCTGGCAGTCGGTGCTGTTCTGCTATGGCAGGTTTCCTGCAGCTGCTGGCAGTCAGTGCTGTCCTGGTATGGCAAGTATTTCTGCAGCTGCTGGCAGTCAGTGCTGTCCTGCTGTGGCAGGTTTCCTGCAGCTGCTGTCAGTCAGTGCTGTTCTGGTATGTCAGGTTTCCTGCAGCTGCTGGCAGTTGGTGCTGTCCTGGTATGGCAGGTATTTCTGCAGCTGCTGGCAGTCAGTGCTGTCCTGCTGTGGCAGGTTTCCTGCAGCTGCTGTCGGTCAGTGCTGTTCTGGTATGTCAGGTTTCCTGCAACTGCTGGCAGTTGGTGCTGTCCTGGTATGGCAAGTTTTTTGCAGCTGCTGGCAGTCAGTGCTGTTCTGCTATGGCAGGTTTCCTGCAGCTGCTGAGGGCCTGCCCTGCAGGATTTTGTGTTCTGCACAGAGCTCCTGGGACTGCAGGGAGTTTGTGTCGCTGTTACTGAGCTGACAGAATCTGAATATTCCCTTTTGTAAGGCGAGTAGTGGGGGAACTCTCTCTTCCCCCATGTCTGGTCTCTTGAGTACAGTTATGCTGATCTCCTGTACTCAGCATTCAATTAAGCTGCTTTGCCTGCCAGCTTCTCTCAGGGTTTTTGAAGTAAGAATATTCAAATTTCAAGGAGTTAAAAGCTGTCTCTAAACAGCTTTGTGTTTTAATTGCAGCAAATCATTAAAGGCTGTATCTCAGCTGGTCTAGTCCCGTCTTTAGTTCAGTCAGGTAGCTGCAGGGCACTACAGATCAATCTTCCACTTTGAGAAAAAAAGATCCAGGCTTCCAGTACAGAGAGGAAGCCCATTAGAAATGCAGCTTTAGTGATGCCCTCGCCTCTCTTCATTTTCCCAGTCCCCTGCATCACCTCTCCCAAACAGAGACATCCTGCTTCAGTCACACTGAGACCTCTGGAGAGGAGGAGGGAGGACCTGGGTTATCACTGGGGGGGGTTAGAAGGAAGATCACCTGTGCACTCGCTGGGCCTGGTGTAAGAAGCGATGCGGTACAAGTCTGTGCTGAGATTCATCAAGGTAAATCTGCTCCTGATGCAGTAAGCAGGTGAGGTGCTAAATAAGCGAGAGATTAGAAAATACAGACCATCAGAGTTACACTGTGTGCGCAACCTTTTACACAGGCGCACAGTTTCACTTGGGAAAGGTCTGGGCGTACAAATGACTGCAGCACCAGCTTGCACTCTCACTACCGGCCCCGAGCACTGACAGCTCTCACTCACTCTCACTACCGGTCCTGAGCACTGACAGCTCTCACTCACTCTCACTACCGGTCCTGAGCACTGACAACTCTCACTCACTCTCACTACCAGCCCCGAGCACCGACACCTCTCACTCTCACTACCAGCCCCGAGCACTGACACCTCTCACTCTCACTACTGGCCCCGAGCACTGACAGCTCTCACTCACTCTCACTACCAACCCCGAGCACTGACAGCTCTCACTCACTCTCACCACCACCCCGAGCACTGACAGCTCTCACTCACCCTCACTACCAACCCCGAGCACTGACAGCTCTCACTCTCACTACTGGCCCCGAGCACTGACAGCTCTCACTCACTCTCACTACCAACCCCGAGCACTGACAGCTCTCACTCACTCTCACTACCGGTCCTGAGCACTGACAGCTCTCACTCACTCTCACTACAAGCCCCGAGCACTGACAGCTCTCACTCACTCTCACCACCACCCCGAGCACTGACAGCTCTCACTCACTCTCACTACCAACCCCGAGCACTGACAGCTCTCACTCACTCTCACTACCGGCCCCAAGCACTGACAGCTCTCACTCACTCTCACCACCACCCCGAGCACTGACAGCTCTCATTCTCACTACTGGCCCCAAGCACTGACAGCTCTCACTCACTCTCACTACCGGCCCCGAGCACTGACAGCTCTCACTCACTCTCACTACCAACCCCGAGCACTGACAGCTCTCACTCACTCTCACTACCAACCCCGAGCACTGACAGCTCTCACTCTCACTACTGGCCCCGAGCACTGACAGCTCTCACTCACTCTCACTACCGGCCCCGAGCACTGACAGCTCTCACTCACTCTCACCACCAGCCCCGAGCACTGACAGCTCTCACTCACTCTCACTACCGGCCCCGAGCACTGACAGCTCTCACTCACTCTCACCACCAGCCCCGAGCACTGACAGCTCTCACTCACTCTCACTACCGGCCCCGAGCACTGACAGCTCTCACTCACTCTCACCACCGGCCCCGAGCACTGACAGCTCTCACTCACTCTCACCACCAGCCCCGAGCACTGACAGCTCTCACTCACTCTCACTACCAACCCCGAGCACTGACAGCTCTCACTCACTCTCACTACCAACCCCGAGCACTGACAGCTCTCACTCACTCTCACTACCGGCCCCGAGCACTGACAGCTCTCACTCACTCTCACTACCAACCCCGAGCACTGACAGCTGTCACTCACTCTCACCACCAGCCCCGAGCACTGACAGCTCTCACTCACTCTCACTACCGGCCCCGAGCACTGACAGCTCTCACTCACTCTCACCACCGGCCCCGAGCACTGACAGCTCTCACTCACTCTCACCACCAACCCCGAGCACTGACAGCTCTCACTCACTCTCACTACCAACCCCGAGCACTGACAGCTCTCACTCACTCTCACCACCAACCCCGAGCACTGACAGCTCTCACTCACTCTCACTACCAACCCCGAGCACTGACAGCTCTCACTCACTCTCACTACCGGCCCCGAGCACTGACAGCTCTCACTCTCACTACTGGCCCCGAGCACTGACAGCTCTCACTCACTCTCACTACCGGCCCCGAGCACTGACAGCTCTCACTCACTCTCACTACCAACCCCGAGCACTGACAGCTCTCACTCACTCTCACTACCGGTCCTGAGCACTGACAGCTCTCACTCACTCTCACTACCAACCCCGAGCACTGACAGCTCTCACTCGCTCTCACTACCAGCCCCGAGCACTGACAGCTCTCACTCACTCTCACTACCGGCCCCGAGCACTGACAGCTCTCACTCACTCTCACTACCGGCCCCGAGCACTGACAGCTCTCACTCACTCTCACCACCAGCCCCGAGCACTGACAGCTCTCACTCACTCTCACTACCGGCCCCGAGCACTGACAGCTCTCACTCACTCTCACTACCGGCCCCCGAGCACTGACAGCTCTCACTCACTCTCACTACCGGCCCCGAGCACTGACAGCTCTCACTCACTCTCACTACCAGCCCCGAGCACTGACAGCTCTCACTCACTCTCACTACCGGCCCCGAGCACTGACAGCTCTCACTCACTCTCACTACCAGTCCCGAGCACTGACAGCTCTCACTCACGCTCACTACTGGCCCCGAGCACTGACAGCTCTCACTCACTCTCACTACCGGCCCCGAGCACTGACAGCTCTCACTCACTCTCAATACCAACCCCGAGCACTGACAGCTCTCACTCACTCTCACTACCAGCCCCGAGCACTGACAGCTCTCACTCACTCTCACTACCGGCCCCGAGCACTGACAGCTCTCACTCTCACTACTGGCCCCGAGCACTGACAGCTCTCACTCACTCTCACTACCGGCCCCGAGCACTGACAGCTCTCACTCACTCTCACTACTGGTCCTGAGCACTGACAGCTCTCACTCACTCTCACTACCAACCCCGAGCACTGACAGCTCTCACTCACTCTCACTACTAGCCCCGAGCACTGACAGCTCTCACTCACTCTCACTACCGGCCCCGAGCACTGACAGCTCTCACTCACTCTCAATACCAACCCCGAGCACTGACAGCTCTCACTCACTCTCACTACCAACCCCGAGCACTGACAGCTCTCACTCACTCTCACTACCAACCCCGAGCACTGACAGCTCTCACTCACTCTCACTACCAACCCCGAGCACTGACAGCTCTCACTCACTCTCACTACCAGCCCCGAGCACTGACAGCTCTCACTCACTCTCACTACCGGCCCCGAGCACTCACAGCTCTCACTCACTCTCACTACCGGCCCCGAGCACTCACAGCTCTCACTCACTCTCAATACCAACCCCGAGCACTGACAGCTCTCACTCACTCTCACTACCAACCCCGAGCACTGACAGCTCTCACTCACTCTCACTACCAGCCCCGAGCACTGACAGCTCTCACTCACTCTCACTACCAACCCCGAGCACTGACAGCTCTCACTCACTCTCACTACCAGCCCCGAGCACTGACAGCTCTCACTCACTCTCACTACCAGCCCCGAGCACTGACAGCTCTCACTCACTCTCACTACCAACCCCGAGCACTGACAGCTCTCACTCACGCTCACTACCGGCCCCGAGCACTGACAGCTCTCACTCTCACTACTGGCCCCGAGCACTGACAGCTCTCACTCACTCTCACTACCGGCCCCGAGCACTGACAGCTCTCACTCACTCTCAATACCAACCCCGAGCACTGACAGCTCTCACTCACTCTCACTACCGGCCCCGAGCACTGACAGCTCTCACTCACTCTCACTACCAACCCCGGGCACTGACAGCTCTCACTCACTCTCACTACCGGCCCCGAGCACTGACAGCTCTCACTCTCACTACTGGCCCCGAGCACTGACAGCTCTCACTCACTCTCACTACCGGCCCCGAGCACTGACAGCTCTCACTCACTCTCAATACCAACCCCGAACACTGACAGCTCTCACTCACTCTCAATACCAACCCCGAGCACTGACAGCTCTCACTCACTCTCACTACCAACCCCGAGCACTGACAGCTCTCACTCACTCTCACTACCAGCCCCGAGCACTGACAGCTCTCACTCACTCTCAATACCAACCCCGAGCACTGACAGCTCTCACTCACTCTCACTACCGGCCCCGAGCACTGACATCTCTCACTCACTCTCACTACCGGCCCTGAGCACTGACAGCTCTCACTCACTCTCACTACCGGCCCCCAGCACTGACAGCTCTCACTCACTCTCACTACCAACCCCGAGCACTGACAGCTCTCACTCACTCTCACTACCGGTCCCGAGCACTGACAGCTCTCACTCACTCTCACTACCGGTCCTGAGAACTGACAGCTCTCACTCACTCTCACTACCGGCCCCGAGCACTGACAGCTCTCACTCACTCTCACTACCAACCCCGAGCACTGACAGCTCTCACTCACTCTCACTACCAGCCCCGAGCACTGACAGCTCTCACTCACTCTCAATACCAACCCCGAGCACTGACAGCTCTCACTCACTCTCACTACCGGCCCCGAGCACTGACATCTCTCACTCACTCTCACTACCGGCCCCCAGCACTGACAGCTCTCACTCACTCTCACTACCGGCCCCCAGCACTGACAGCTCTCACTCACTCTCAATACCAACCCCGAGCACTGACAGCTCTCACTCACTCTCACTACCGGCCTCGAGCACTGACAGCTCTCACTCACTCTCACTACCGGCCCCGAGCACTGACAGCTCTCACTCACTCTCACTACCGGTCCTGAGCACTGACAGCTCTCACTCACTCTCACTACCGGCCCCGAGCACTGACAGCTCTCACTCACTCTCACTACCGGTCCTGAGAACTGACAGCTCTCACTCACTCTCACTACCAACCCCGAGCACTGACAGCTCTCACTCACTCTCACTACCGGCCCCGAGCACTGACAGCTCTCACTCACTCTCACTACCGGTCCTGAGCACTGACAGCTCTCACTCACTCTCACTACCGGCCCCGAGCACTGACAGCTCTCACTCACTCTCACTACCGGTCCTGAGCACTGACAGCTCTCACTCACTCTCACTACCGGCCCCGAGCACTGACAGCTCTCACTCACTCTCACTACCGGTCCTGAGAACTGACAGCTCTCACTCACTCTCACTACCAACCCCGAGCACTGACAGCTCTCACTCACTCTCACTACCGGCCCCGAGCACTGACAGCTCTCACTCACTCTCACTACCGGTCCTGAGCACTGACAGCTCTCACTCACTCTCACTACCGGCCCCGAGCACTGACAGCTCTCACTCACTCTCACTACCAACCCCGAGCACTGACAGCTCTCACTCACTCTCACTACCGGCCCCGAGCACTGACAGCTCTCACTGTCTCGCATGAAGAGCCCTGAGCACCACCAGCTCTCACTGTCTCGCATGAAGAGCCCTGAGCACCACCAGCTCTCACTCACTCTCACTACCGGCCTTGAGCACCACCAGCTCTCACTGTCTCGCATGAAGAGCCCTGAGCACCACCAGCTCTCACTCACTCTCACTACCGGCCCTGAGCACCACCAGCTCTCACCGTCTTGCATGAAGAGCCCTGAGCACCAGCAGCTCTGGCGCTTCTCCCCAGCAGTGACGGTGATAGAGGCAGTAAGGTATCTTGCTTTTGGTCTCGGTCTGGATCAGTGTCTCACAGCTCTGATGCTGGCAGAAAGCATTGAGAGTCCAAACTAAACCCAAGGGAAGGGGAATGTGAAGCAGAGGGAGGATTAATCTAGAGGCAGATCCAGTGGTTCAGACCCCGATAGGAAAAAATTCATTTTGCTATTGGGATTGGAGCAGTGATGATGACATTGGCACAAAACCGTGCTTTATGCTCACACAACATGATTTGCAGGTTTGGAAATGAGATGAAGTGAGCTAATTCTCCTTCTTTTCTGATCAGGGAGTTTGTTTCCAGCCTAAGCCTGCAGACTTCTCTGCCTTACAGGATAAACATGCGATTTCCATGCACTGGCGCTCAGATATCAAACCCCGTGCACTCTGCTGAGTGCACCTTCTCGCATTATCTCTGGGGGGAGCCGGTGTCTTGTGCTTCTCCAGAGTTGCGCATACTGGTCAGGCAGACGCTGATCGCAGGGAAGCTTGGGGTTGAATATTTCATTCCTACATTACGGACTTACAGAGGGAAGGACGTCTCCTCGTTCACTGTCTGTGGGAAGGCTCAGAGCTATCATGAAAGAGTCCAGGGTCACCCAGGGCTGGAAGGGCTGCAGCCCCCTGGAGGGGGGAGGGGAGGGAGTCACAGTCCTTGTGCAATGGTGACATCTAGTGGCGGGATGAGGGAATATAAAAGAGGGGGAAAAACAGATCCCAGCCCTGGCTCTGGCTGAGCTGAAAGCACAAAGCAGCAGGAGAAAAGTGCCAAGAATATGAAAAAATACAGCAGCCAGATGTGTCTGTGCTAATCCAGGGCAAAGCCAAAGCCTTATGAGGTCCGTGTTCAGGCGCAGTCCGGATAGCAAAGTTAGCAGGAAACACTTACCTGGCTAACTTTAGAGGCTTATTCACCAGTGCAGCCACTCTCCCGCATGTAAGCGGCTACCTTAAGTACTCAGCAGGCTTATTCACCAGTGCAGCCACTCTCCCGCATGTAAGCGGCTACCTTAAGTACTCAGCAGGCTTATTCACCAGTGCAGCCACTCTCCCGCATGTAAGCGGCTACCTTAAGTACTCAGCAGGCTTATTCACCAGTGCAGCCACTCTCCCGCATGTAAGCGGCTACCTTAAGTACTCAGCAGGCTTATTCACCAGTGCAGCCACTCTCCCGCATGTAAGCGGCTACCTTAAGTACTCAGCAGGCTTATTCACCAGTGCAGCCACTCTCCCGCATGTAAGCAGGATTATTCACCAGTGCAGCCACTCTCCCTCATGTAAGCTGCTACCTTAAGTACTCAGCAGGATTATTCACCAGTGCAGCCACTCTCCCGCATGAAAGCGGCTATCTTAAGTACTCAGCAGGCTTATTCACCAGTGCAGCCACTCTCCCGCATGTAAGCGGCTATCTTAAGTACTCAGCAGGCTTATTCACCAGTGCAGCCACTCTCCCGCATGTAAGCGGCTATCTTAAGTACTCAGCAGGCTTATTCACCAGTGCAGCCACTCTCCCGCATGTAAGCGGCTACCTTAAGTACTCAGCAGGCTTATTCACCAGAGCAGCCACTCTCCCGCATGTAAGCGGCTACCTTAAGTACTCAGCAGGCTTATTCACCAGTGCAGCCACTCTCCCGCATATAAGCGGCTATCTTAAGTACTCAGCAGGCTTATTCACCAGTGCAGCCACTCTCCCGCATGTAAGCGGCTACCTTAAGTACTCAGCAGGCTTATTCACCAGTGCAGCCACTCTCCCGCATGTAAGCAGGATTATTCACCAGTGCAGCCACTTTCCCGCATGTAAGCTGCTACCTTAAGTACTCAGCAGGATTATTCACCAGTGCAGCCACTCTCCCGCATGTAAGCGGCTATCTTAAGTACTCAGCAGGCTTATTCACCAGTGCAGCCACTCTCCCACATGTAAGCGGCTACCTTAAGTACTCAGCAGGCTTATTCACCAGAGCAGCCACTCTCCCACATGTAAGCGGCTATCTTAAGTACTCAGCAGGCTTATTCACCAGTGCAGCCACTCTCCCACATGTAAGCGGCTACCTTAAGTACTCAGCAGGCTTATTCACCAGTGCAGCCACTCTCCCGCATGTAAGCGGCTACCTTAAGTACTCAGCAGGCTTATTCACCAGTGCAGCCACTCTCCCGCATGTAAGCGGCTACCTTAAGTACTCAGCAGCCTTATTCACCAGTGCAGCCACTCTCCCGCATGTAAGCGGCTATCTTAAGTACTCAGCAGGCTTATTCACCAGTGCAGCCACTCTCCCGCATGTAAGCGGCTACCTTAAGTACTCAGCAGGCTTATTCACCAGTGCAGCCACTCTCCCACATGTAAGCGGCTATCTTAAGTACTCAGCAGGCTTATTCACCAGTGCAGCCACTCTCCCGCATGTAAGCGGCTACCTTAAGTACTCAGCAGGCTTATTCACCAGTGCAGCCACTCTCCCGCATATAAGCGGCTACCTTAAGTACTCAGCAGGCTTATTCACCAGTGCAGCCACTCTCCCGCATGTAAGCGGCTACCTTAAGTACTCAGCAGGCTTATTCACCAGTGCAGCCACTCTCCCGCATGTAAGCAGGATTATTCACCAGTGCAGCCACTCTCCCGCATGTAAGCGGCTATCTTAAGTACTCAGCAGGCTTATTCACCAGTGCAGCCACTCTCCCGCATGTAAGCGGCTATCTTAAGTACTCAGCAGGCTTATTCAGCAGTGCAGCCACTCTCCCGCATGTAAGCGGCTATCTTAAGTACTCAGCAGGCTTATTCACCAGTGCAGCCACTCTCCCGCATATAAGCAGCTATCTTAAGTACTCAGCAGGCTTATTCACCAGAGCAGCCACTCTCCCGCATGTAAGCGGCTATCTTAAGTACTCAGCAGGCTTATTCACCAGTGCAGCCACTCTCCCGCATATAAGCGGCTACCTTAAGTACTCAGCAGGCTTATTCACCAGTGCAGCCACTCTCCCGCATATAAGCGGCTATCTTAAGTACTCAGCAGGCTTATTCACCAGTGCAGCCACTCTCCCGCATGTAAGCGGCTACCTTAAGTACTCAGCAGGCTTATTCACCAGTGCAGCCACTCTCCCGCATGTAAGCAGGATTATTCACCAGTGCAGCCACTCTCCCGCATGTAAGCGGCTATCTTAAGTACTCAGCAGGCTTATTCACCAGTGCAGCCACTCTCCCGCATGTAAGCGGCTACCTTAAGTACTCAGCAGGCTTATTCACCAGTGCAGCCACTCTCCCGCATGTAAGCGGCTACCTTAAGTACTCAGCAGGCTTATTCACCAGAACAGCCACTCTCCCGCATGTAAGCGGCTACCTTAAGTACTCAGCAGGCTTATTCACCAGTGCAGCCACTCTCCCGCATGTAAGCGGCTATCTTAAGTACTCAGGAGGCTTATTCACCAGTGCAGCCACTCTCCCGCATGTAAGCAGCTACCTTAAGTACTCAGCAGCCTTATTCACCAGTGCAGCCACTCTCCCGCATGTAAGCGGCTATCTTAAGTACTCAGCAGGCTTATTCACCAGTGCAGCCACTCTCCCGCATATAAGCGGCTACCTTAAGTACTCAGCAGGCTTATTCACCAGTGCAGCCACTCTTCCGCATATAAGCGGCTATCTTAAGTACTCAGCAGGCTTATTCACCAGTGCAGCCACTCTCCCGCATGTAAGCGGCTATCTTAAGTACTCAGCAGGCTTATTCACCAGTGCAGCCACTCTCCCGCATGTAAGCGGCTATCTTAAGTACTCAGGAGGCTTATTCACCAGTGCAGCCACTCTCCCGCATGTAAGCAGCTACCTTAAGTACTCAGCAGCCTTATTCACCAGTGCAGCCACTCTCCCGCATGTAAGCGGCTATCTTAAGTACTCAGCAGGCTTATTCACCAGTGCAGCCACTCTCCCGCATATAAGCGGCTACCTTAAGTACTCAGCAGGCTTATTCACCAGTGCAGCCACTCTCCCGCATATAAGCGGCTATCTTAAGTACTCAGCAGGCTTATTCACCAGTGCAGCCACTCTCCCGCATGTAAGCGGCTATCTTAAGTACTCAGCAGGCTTATTCACCAGTGCAGCCACTCTCCCGCATGTAAGCGGCTACCTTAAGTACTCAGCAGGCTTATTCACCAGTGCAGCCACTCTCCCGCATGTAAGCGGCTACCTTAAGTACTCAGCAGGCTTATTCACCAGTGCAGCCACTCTACGCATGTAAGCGGCTACCTTAAGTACTCAGCAGCCTTATTCACCAGTGCAGCCACTCTCCCGCATGTAAGCGGCTACCTTAAGTACTCAGCAGGCTTATTCACCAGTGCAGCCACTCTCCCGCATGTAAGCGGCTACCTTAAGTACTCAGCAGGCTTATTCACCAGTGCAGCCACTCTCCCGCATATAAGCGGCTACCTTAAGTACTCAGCAGGCTTATTCACCAGTGCAGCCACTCTCCCGCATGTAAGCGGCTACCTTAAGTACTCAGCAGGCTTATTCACCAGTGCAGCCACTCTCCCGCATGAAAGCGGCTACCTTAAGTACTCAGCAGGCTTATTCACCAGTGCAGCCACTCTCCCGCATGTAAGCGGCTACCTTAAGTACTCAGCAGGCTTATTCACCAGTGCAGCCACTCTACACATGTAAGCGGCTACCTTAAGTACTCAGCAGGCTTATTCACCAGTGCAGCCACTCTCCCGCATGTAAGCGGCTACCTTATGTACTCAGCAGGCTTATTCACCAGTGCAGCCACTCTCCCGCATGTAAGCGGCTATCTTAAGTACTCAGCAGGCTTATTCACCAGTGCAGCCACTCTCCCGCATGTAAGCGGCTATCTTAAGTACTCAGCAGGCTTATTCACCAGTGCAGCCACTCTCCCGCATGTAAGCGGCTACCTTAAGTACTCAGCAGCCTTATTCACCAGAGCAGCCACTCTCCCGCATGTAAGCGGCTATCTTAAGTACTCAGCAGGCTTATTCACCAGTGCAGCCACTCTCCCGCATGTAAGCAGCTATCTTAAGTACTCAGCAGGCTTATTCACCAGTGCAGCCACTCTCCCGCATGTAAGCGGCTACCTTAAGTACTCAGCAGGCTTATTCACCAGTGCACCCACTCTCCCGCATGTAAGCGGCTACCTTAAGTACTCAGCAGGCTTATTCACCAGTGCAGCCACTCTCCCGCATGTAAGCGGCTATCTTAAATACTCAGCAGGCTTATTCACCAGTGCAGCCACTCTCCCGCATATAAGCGGCTATCTTAAGTACTCAGCAGGCTTATTCACCAGTGCAGCCACTCTCCCGCATGTAAGCGGCTATCTTAAGTACTCAGCAGGCTTATTCACCAGTGCAGCCACTCTCCCGCATGTAAGCGGCTACCTTAAGTACTCAGCAGGCTTATTCACCAGTGCAGCCACTCTCCCGCATGTAAGCGGCTACCTTAAGTACTCAGCAGGCTTATTCACCAGTGCAGCCACTCTACACATGTAAGCGGCTACCTTAAGTACTCAGCAGGCTTATTCACCAGTGCAGCCACTCTCCCGCATGTAAGCGGCTACCTTAAGTACTCAGCAGGCTTATTCACCAGTGCAGCCACTCTCCCGCATGTAAGCGGCTACCTTAAGTACTCAGCAGGCTTATTCACCAGAGCAGCCACTCTCCCGCATGTAAGCGGCTATCTTAAGTACTCAGCAGCCTTAAAAGCGAGAGACGGCAGAAGACGCCCACGGAGTGGCACTGACCCTGCGCAGGCCCTCGCGTAGGAGGTTCACAACTAAAGTGAGCAGCCTGAGGGGCCTCACAGGCAGGGGCGGCGTTAGAAACGTGATTAGTGGTGAGCAGACGGGGGCTGTAAAGCTCACATCACTCTGTACCGTAGTATATAATACAGAGCAGACCCTGCAGCCATCACTTGTTGAGAATAGACACAAAGCTCTTCTGGGTCACACCTGTCACACATCGACTCCTTCCTTCTCTCTCCCCAGTCTAGATATCCTTAGATATTCACAGTAAGGAAGCGCCACACTGGGTCAGAGCAAAGGTCCATGGAGCCCAGAATCCTGCCCCCGACAATGGCCAGTCCAGCAGATCCCAGTGTGAAAGTCTGTTTCATGCGGCTCCCCCGAGAGTTAAGAGCTGAGAAACTGGGATCGGCTCTCTCACTCGGACCCTTTAACATGTATTTGTGCCCTTAGCAGAGGTCTGGGCAACAAAACAGGATTAGCAGCCAATGTCCAAAAATTTGGATTTCTTTATTGCAGGGTAACACGAGTGTGTAAAAGGTGCCCAACTCTGGCCAAGTTTCTCCCTCTTACAGTGGGGCTACATCAGGGGCTCAACTCAGTTCGTGAACAAGGTAAAGCTATGCTGCCGTCTATGTTTGCTGTCACAAGTTTAAAGCGGCACCCCTGCTATTCCAGTACTGAGACCCTCACACACACACACACAGCTCTGCCAATGCACCTCCCTCCTACCCTGCAGCACCCCCTGCTATTCCAGTACTGAGACCCCCCCCATACACACACACAGCTCTGCCAATGCACCTCCCTCCTACCCTGCAGCACCCCCTGCTATTCCAGTAATGAGACCCCCCCCATACACACACACAGCTCTGCCAATGCACCTCCCTCCTGCCCTGCAGCTCCCCTGCTATTCCAGTACTGAGACCCTCACACACACACACACAGCTCTGCCAATGCACCTCCCTCCTACCCTGCAGCACCCCTGCTATTCCAGTACTGAGACCCTCACACACACACACACAGCTCTGCCAATGCACCTCCCTCCTACCCTGCAGCACCCCTGCTATTCCAGTACTGAGACCCTCACACAGAGCTCTGCCAATGCACCTCCCTCCTGCCCTGCAGCACCTCCTGCTATTCCAGTACTGAGACCCTCACACACAGCTCTGCCAATGCACCTCCCTCCTGCCCTGCAGCGCCCCTGCTATTCCAGTACTGAGACCCTCACACACACACACACAGCTCTGCCAATGCACCTCCCTCCTACCCTGCAGCACCCCTGCTATTCCAGTACTGAGACCCTCACACACACACACACACACACAGCTCTGCCAATGCACCTCCCTCCTACCCTGCAGCACCCCTGCTATTCCAGTACTGAGACCCTCACACACACACACAGCTCTGCCAATGCACCTCCCTCCTACCCTACAGCACCCCTGCTATTCCAGTACTGAGACCCTCACACACACACACAGCTCTGCCAATGCACCTCCCTCCTACCCTGCAGCACCCCTGCTATTCCAGTACTGAGACCCTCACACACACACACACACACAGCTCTGCCAATGCACCTCCCTCCTACCCTGCAGCACCCCTGCTATTCCAGTACTGAGACCCTCACACACACACACACAGCTCTGCCAATGCACCTC
This sequence comes from Rhinatrema bivittatum, assembly GCF_901001135.1. Taxonomy (NCBI): domain Eukaryota; kingdom Metazoa; phylum Chordata; class Amphibia; order Gymnophiona; family Rhinatrematidae; genus Rhinatrema; species Rhinatrema bivittatum. The sequence continues at coordinate 125,792 of NW_021820817.1, read as the reverse complement.
CCTCCTACCCTGCAGCACCCCTGCTATTCCAGTACTGAGACCCTCACACACACACACACAGCTCTGCCAATGCACCTCCCTCCTGCCCTGCAGCACCCCTGCTATTCCAGTACTGAGACCCTCACACACACACACACACAGCTCTGCCAATGCACCTCCCTCCTACCCTGCAGCACCCCTGCTATTCCAGTACTGAGACCCTCACACACACACACACACACAGCTCTGCCAATGCACCTCCCTCCTACCCTGCAGCACCCCTGCTATTCCAGTACTGAGACCCTCACACACACACAGCTCTGCCAATGCACCTCCCTCCTACCCTGCAGCTCCCCTGCTATTCCAGTACTGAGACCCTCACACACACACACAGCTCTGCCAATGCACCTCCCTCCTACCCTGCAGCAACCCCTGCTATTCCAGTACTGAGACCCTCACACACACACACAGCTCTGCCAATGCACCTCCCTCCTACCCTGCAGCACCCCTGCTATTCCAGTACTGAGACCCCCCCACACACACACACACACAGCTCTGCCAATGCACCTCCCTCCTACCCTGCAGCACCCCCTGCTATTCCAGTACTGAGACCCTCACACACACACACACACAGCTCTGCCAATGCACCTCCCTCCTACCCTGCAGCACCTCCTGCTATTCCAGTACTGAGACCCTCACACACACACAGCTCTGCCAATGCACCTCCCTCCTGCCCTGCAGCACCCCTGCTATTCCAGTACTGAGACCCCCCCCCCACACACACACACAGCTCTGCCAATGCACCTCCCTCCTGCCCTGCAGCACCCCTGCTATTCCAGTACTGAGACCCTCATACACACACACACACAGCTCTGCCAATGCACCTCCCTCCTACCCTGCAGCACCCCCTGCTATTCCAGTACTGAGACCCTCACACACAGCTCTGCCAATGCACCTCCCTCCTGCCCTGCTGCACCCCTGCTATTCCAGTACTGAGACCCCCCACACACACACACACACACAGCTCTGCCAATGCACCTCCCTCCTACCCTGCAGCACCCCCTGCTATTCCAGTACTGAGACCCTCACACACACACAGCTCTGCCAATGCACCTCCCTCCTGCCCTGCAGCACCCCTGCTATTCCAGTACTGAGACCCTCACACACACACACACACACACACACAGCTCTGCCAATGCACCTCCCTCCTACCCTGCAGCACCCCTGCTATTCCAGTACTGAGACCCTCACACACACACACACACACACAGCTCTGCCAATGCACCTCCCTCCTACCCTGCAGCACCCCTGCTATTCCAGTACTGAGACCCTCACACACACACACACACAGCTCTGCCAATGCACCTCCCTCCTACCCTGCAGCTCCCCTGCTATTCCAGTACTGAGACCCTCACACACACACACACACACAGCTCTGCCAATGCACCTCCCTCCTACCCTGCAGCAACCCCTGCTATTCCAGTACTGAGACCCTCACACACACACACAGCTCTGCCAATGCACCTCCCTCCTACCCTGCAGCACCCCCTGCTATTCCAGTACTGAGACCCCCACACACACAGCTCTGCCAATGCACCTCCCTCCTACCCTGCAGCAACCCCTGCTATTCCAGTACTGAGACCCTCACACACACACAGCTCTGCCAATGCACCTCAATCCTACCCTGCAGCGCCCCTGCTATTCCAGTACTGAGACCCTCACACACACACACACAGCTCTGCCAATGCACCTCCCTCCTACCCTGCAGCAACCCCTGCTATTCCAGTACTGAGACCCTCACACACACACACAGCTCTGCCAATGCACCTCCCTCCTACCCTGCAGCACCCCCTGCTATTCCAGTACTGAGACCCCACACACACAGCTCTGCCAATGCACCTCCCTCCTGCCCTGCAGCTCCCCTGCTATTCCAGTACTGAGACCCTCACACACACACAGCTCTGCCAATGTACCTCCCTCCTACCCTGCAGCGCCCCTGCTATTCCAGTACTGAGACCCTCACACACACACACACAGCTCTGCCAATGCACCTCCCTCCTACCCTGCAGCAACCCCTGCTATTCCAGTACTGAGACCCTCACACACACACACAGCTCTGCCAATGCACCTCCCTCCTACCCTGCAGCACCCCCTGCTATTCCAGTACTGAGATCCCACACACACAGCTCTGCCAATGCACCTCCCTCCTGCCCTGCAGCTCCCCTGCTATTCCAGTACTGAGAGCCCCCCACACACACACAGCTCTGCCAATGCACCTCCCTCCTACCCTGCAGCACCCCTGCTATTCCAGTACTGAGACCCTCACACACACACACACACAGCTCGGCCAATGCACCTCCCTCCTGCCCTGCAGCACCCCTGCTATTCCAGTACTGAGACCCTCACACACACACACAGCTCTGCCAATGCACCTCCCTCCTGCCCTGCAGCAGCCCCTGCTATTCCAGTACTGAGACCCCCACTCACACACACACAGCTCTGCCAATGCACCTCCCTCCTACCCTGCAGCACCCCTGCTATTCCAGTACTGAGACCCTCACACACACACACACACAGCTCTGCCAATGCACCTCCCTCCTACCCTGCAGCACCCCTGCTATTCCAGTACTGAGACCCTCACACACACACACACACAGCTCTGCCAATGCACCTCCCTCCTGCCCTGCAGCACCCCTGCTATTCCAGTACTGAGACCCTCACACACACACACACACAGCTCTGCCAATGCACCTCCCTCCTGCCCTGCAGCTCCCCTGCTATTCCAGTACTGAGACCTCACACACACAGCTCTGCCAATGCACCTCCCTCCTACCCTGCAGCACCCCTGCTATTCCAGTACTGAGACCCTCACACACACACACACAGCTCTGGCAATGCACCTACCTCCTACCCTGCAGCACCCCTGCTATTCCAGTACTGAGACCCTCACACACACACACACACACACACACACACACACACACACACACACACACACACACACAGCTCTGCCAATGCACCTCCCTCCTACCCTGCAGCACCCCTGCTATTCCAGTACTGAGACCCTCACACACACACACACAGCTCTGGCAATGCACCTACCTCCTACCCTGCAGCACCCCTGCTATTCCAGTACTGAGACCCTCACTCACACACACACACACACACACACACACACACACAGCTCTGCCAATGCACCTCCCTCCTGCCCTGCAGCTCCCCTGCTATTCCAGTACTGAGACCCTCACACACACACACACACACACACACACACACACACACACAGCTCTGCCAATGCACCTCCCTCCTACCCTGCAGCACCCCTGCTATTCCAGTACTGAGACCCTCACACACACACACAGCTCTGCCAATGCACCTCCCTCCTACCCTGCAGCACCCCCTGCTATTCCAGTACTGAGACCCCACACACACAGCTCTGCCAATGCACCTCCCTCCTACCCTGCAGCACCCCCTGCTATTCCAGTACTGAGACCCTCACACACACACAGAGCTCTGCCAATGCACCTCCCTCCTACCCTGCAGCACCCCTGCTATTCCAGTACTGAGACCCTCACACACACACACACAGCTCTGCCAATGCACCTCCCTCCTGCCCTGCAGCACCCCCTGCTATTCCAGTACTGAGACCCCCCCCCCCACACACACACACACACACACACACAGCTCTGCCAATGCACCTCCCTCCTACCCTGCAGCACCCCTGCTATTCCAGTACTGAGACCCTCACACACACACACACACAGCTCTGCCAATGCACCTCCCTCCTACCCTGCAGCGCCCCTGCTATTCCAGTACTGAGACCCTCACACACAGCTCTGCCAATGCACCTCCCTCCTACCCTGCAGCACCCCTGCTATTCCAGTACTGAGACCCTCACACACACACACACAGCTCTGCCAATGCACCTCCCTCCTACCCTGCAGCGCCCCCTGCTATTTCAGTACTGAGACCCTCACACACACACACACAGCTCTGCCAATGCACCTCCCTCCTGCCCTGCAGCACCCCTGCTATTCCAGTACTGAGACCCTCACACACACACACACAGCTCTGCCAATGCACCTCCCTCCTGCCCTGCAGCACCCCTGCTATTCCAGTACTGAGACCCTCACACACACACACACAGCTCTGCCAATGCACCTCCCTCCTGCCCTGCAGCACCCCCTGCTTTTCCAGTACTGAGACCCTCACACACACACACACACACACACACACACACACACACACACACACACACACACCTCTGCCAATGCACCTCCCTCCTACCCTGCAGCACCCCTGCTATTCCAGTACTGAGACCCCCACCCCCCCACACACACAGCTCTGCCAATGCACCTCCCTCCTACCCTGCAGCACCCCTGCTATTCCAGTACTGAGACCCTCACACACACACACACAGCTCTGCCAATGCACCTCCCTCCTGCCCTGCAGCACCCCTGCTATTCCAGTACTGAGACCCCCACCCCCCCACACACACAGCTCTGCCAATGCACCTCCCTCCTGCTATTGGTAGTGATTGTCGGGGGGGGGGGGGGGGGAAGCATCATATTGGGCCCAGCAGCAGCCTCCACCTTCCTCTCCTGCTGCACTGTGAGCTGGTGATATATCAGTACTGAGAGCTCAGCTTCCCATTCCAGCTCCCCAGCCTCTGCCCTTATAGCTGGGCCATTGCAGTGTCCCTGCACGTGAGGGGGTCCCCACTCGCTGCTGCTCCCTCTGGGTGAGGGCTGGGACTCCCTGCCTTACTCCTGTGGCCTCTGATTGCTGCCGCTCCCTCTTCCGCGTGGCAGCCCGGCCAAGGTTTAATGAAGCTGAGGGGAGTGAGTGGGCAGTGGGGAAAGGTCCCCCCTGAATGTCTCGTGGTCACAGGAGGGCTCTCCCTGTCCACCCCTCTGGCAGCTGTGGCAGAGCACGGGAAGGCTGTGAGATTGGCTCAGCGCCCTGGATCCCCAGGAGTCCGGCCCAGAGTGAGGCCCTCCAAAGTGGCTGTGATGTATGGAAGGAGACAGGAGCGCTGGCCTGCTGATGGATGAGAAGTGCTGGGCATGACAGCTGACAACCTCTCTGCCTGAAGCTACAATCTCATTTAGTGCCAGAGATTGAGGGCTTCACAATATGTGATATTGCACCTCCTCCCCCTTCCAGTGCACCTGATTGCCAGCTCAGCTGTTCTTACTGCAGCCACAGACAAAATCGCACGGCTTATTTATCTTATTTACCCCCAGGCTACCAACCTGAGCAGGAACAGGGCAGGAAGAGAGCAGAAAACCTATTACATTTATATTCCTTACAGGTCACAATGCCATACACCCAAAACATTACCGACTGACCATCTTAAGACCATAAGAACATGCCTCACTGGGTCAGACCAAGGGTCCATCGAGCCCAGCATCCTCTTTCCAACAGTGGCCAATCCAGGCCATAAGAACCTGGCAAGTACCCAAATATTAAATAGATCTCAAGCTACTATTGCTTAATAATTAGTAGTACTTTATGGATTTTTCCTCGAGGAACTTATCCAAACCTTTTTAAACCCAGTTACACTAACTGCACTAATCATATCCTCTGGCAATGAATTCTAGAACTTAACTATGCGCTGAGTGAAAAAGAATTTTCTTCTATTTGTTTTAAATGAGCTACTTGCTAACTTCATGGAGTGCCCCCTGGTCCTCCTATTATCTGAAAGAGTAAATAACCGAGTCACATCTATTCGTTCTAGACCTCTCATGATCTTAAACACCTCTATCATATCCCCCCTCAGTCGTCTCTTCTCCAAGCTGAACATCCCTAACCTCTTCAGCCTTTCCTTATAGGGGAGCTGTTCCATTCCATCCCCTTTATCATTTTGGTTGCCCTTCTCTGTACCTTCTCCATCTCAATTATATCTTTTTTGAGATGTGGCGACCAGAATTGCACACAGTATTCAAGGTGCGGTCTCACCATGGAGCGATACAGAGGCATTATGACATTTTCTGTTTTATTCACCATTCCCTTCCTAATAATTCCCAACATTCTGTTTGCTTTTTTGACTGCTGCAGCACACTGAGCCGACAATTTCAATGTGTTATCCACTATGACACCTAGATCTTTTTCCTGGGTGGTAGCACCTAATATGGAACCTAACATCGTGTAACTACAGCAAGGGTTATTTTTCCCTATATGCAACACCTTGCACTTATCCACATTAAATTTCATCTGCCATCTGGATGACCAATCTTCCAGTCTCGCAAGGTCCTCCTGTAATGTATCACAATCCGCTTGTGATTTAACTACTCTGAATAAATTAGTAATTTAACAGTTTTATTGAAGAACATACAGTACATAATCAAGAAAAAAAGGGTAACCATGAGCATCCACATTCTGTACATATATCAATACTCTCCATAGTATTTATATTCCATCTTAAACCCCACTCCAACTGTTACAGAAGGCCTTGCATACTGTTACAGAAGGGGCAGCGCCCCTTATGTTCTTATGTTCTTATGCTAGGAGAGCAATCCCATCTCCGAGGGTAGGCGAGGCGTGTCCCAGCATGGGTGGAGATGGACGGTCTGACCCTCTGCCAGACCTGCATGCTTCTGGAGCCAACACATGGTGTTGGTTATTGAAAGTCCTCTGACCTTTCGGACCTGCCACAAGGAATGACAAGAAGCAGCAGACCGGACTACGGACGGGGGCAGACGAAGGCTCTGGAACATAGAGACTCTAGACGTAGACGAGGAACTTGGAGGTACAGACGAAGACTCACTTGAGTGCGCAGATGAAGACTCGTGCAAGGACTTTGGACTAAGGTTCAGAAGCAAGGTACTGCAGGCAAAGGTATTCAGAAGCAGGATCAAGTACTGGGTTGAGACTGCGACGCAGCACGCCCTACACTGCCACTACCCATGGGCTGGTCACGGACCATGGAGCAAAACCTGAATAGACTGTCCAGGCAAGGCCCCGGCTTCAATGCGGCCTCCAGAGAAAAGGTGAGAGGCCTCCTGTGGCACAGCTACAGGAGGAATCGTAACACCAACCCCAGAATGCGAAGGGAGAGTCCCGATCTTATCTTTGCTGGTTAACATAGGCATGCATTCATCCCGTATTATTAAGTTTAGGTAACATGAGAAAGGTGAAAGTCGTGACTCTGAACTTAGCTTTCAAGGTAAACCAGTCAGAGCGTTGAGACATCTCCCTCTACACATTCTTAGCTTTCCATGATAAATTTGATGCCCATGTTTTCTCAAATTTGGAAACAAGATTGTGACGCTGGGCATAGATTTTCCCCATTCGATATAGATAATCAACCTTTACAATAAGCATGGGAAAAGTGGGAACCTGCGGTGATCTCCAGAGTTGAGCCAGCACATTTCGGGATGCAACCATAATTTGTTGTACAAATCGCTATTGGCTTGTATCCCCTCTGGAGATAGGTACACTGAATAGCGCATTTATGGGTAGCAGAGGGAAAGATAAAGGAATAATATCATTCAAGCAACATGAGGCCTGTATGAGAGGACATTCCCACCACGTATGGCAGTAAGAACCCAGGCCTGTACATCCCTTCCAGCATCTATCTGCAGAGCCAGGGGAGAAGCGCTGGATATTGACTGGAGGGTGATACCATCTTAATATTTTGTATCTGGTTTCTATCAAGGATGCAGAAATAAGACCTTTGCTAATTGCCATGTAAGTTGCCCGCCAATCGGTGTCTGACATAGTAAGACCTAAGTCTTTCTCTCATGCTTTAATAGAAACATAGAAATGACGGCAGAAGAAGACCAAACGGCCCATCCAGTCTGCCCATGAAGCTTCCACACTTATTTTTTTTCTCACACTTATCTGATACTCTTGGCCTTTATTAGTAACTTTTTGGTTCTAGTTACCTTCCATCCCTGCCATTGATGTAGAGAGCAGTGCTGGAGCTGCATCTAAGTGAAGTATCAAGCTTAATTGGTTAGGGGTAGTAACTGCCACAATAAGCAAGCTACTTCCACGCTTATTTGTTTACCCAGCCTGTGCAATTCAGTCCTTGTTGATGGTTTTCTGGATATAAATCCTCTTTTCTTCATTCCCCCTGCCATTGAAGAGGAATGGGGAGGTCTCTATTTAGTAACATGTATATTTTTGATTAGTGTACTTTCCATTTTGTCAGCATTACGGCACATGGATTCAAACATAGACACTCCCTACATCAAGTGGTATGTTAAAGAAGTGGTTTGCAAAAATTGCCGGACTTGATTATAGGCAAATAAGGCATCATTGGGGAGATCATATGTTTGTTGCATGGTGTTAAAATCTAAAATTCCTTGTGGCCCCCATAGATGCTCGAATCTGGATATCCCCTTCAGTTTCCACGCTTGAAACAATGTAGACTCTATTCCAGGGGCGAAGGATCTGGTCGCTGCATCTCAAAAAAGATATAGTTGCAATGGAGAAGGTACAGAGAAGGGCGACCAAAATGATAAAGGGGATGGAACAGCTCCCCTATGAGGAAAGACTAAAGAGGATAGAGCTGTTCAGCTTGGAGAAGAGACGGCTGAGGGGGGATATGATAGGTCTTTAATATCATGAGAGGTCTTGAATGAGTAGATATGAATCAGTTATTTACACTTTTGAATAATAGAAGGACTAGGGGGCACTCCATGAAGTTAGCAAGTAGCACATTTAAGACTAATCGGAGAAAATTATTTTTCACTCAACGCACAATAAAGCTCTGGAATTTGTTGCCAAAGGATGTGGTTAGTGCAGTTAGTGTAGCTGGGTTCAAAATAGGTTTGGATAAGTTCTTGGAGGAGAAGTCCATTATAAAATCCACCCCTTAGGGAATAGCCACTGCTATTAATTGCATCAGTAGCATGGGTTCTTCTTAGTGTTTGGGTAATTGCCAGGTTCTTGTGGCCTGGTTTTTGGCCTCTGTTGGAAACAGGATGCTGGGCTTGATGGACCCTTGGTCTGACCCAGCATGGTAATTTCTTATGTTCTTAACGGCTATTAATTAAGTTCACTTAGGGAATAGCCACTGCTATTAATTGCATCAGTAGCATGGGAGCTTCTTAGTGTTTGGGTAATTGCCAGGTTCTTATGGCCTGGATTGGCCTCTGTTGGAAACAGGATGCTGGGCTTGATGGACCCTTGGTCTGACCCAGCATGGCAAGTTCTTATGTTCTTCTTCTTCCTATTATTATTGTATAGTGGGGAACCACCTCCAATGCTCTCCAGGGCTGTCTGGGTTGCCATAACAAAGCTGTTAATGGCATTTGTTCAGCCATGGGTTGTTCCAGGAGGACCCAGAGTGCCGGTGGAGAGGATTTATGCCAATCTATGATGCCTCTAAGGCGAGAGGCAGCATAATACCAAATTAACAGCTTGATACAGTAAAGTTCAGTTGAAGATTTCTCGTCTGTAACGAGCTCGCTGCGCCCAATTCGGATGCGTAATGCAAACCAGCGATACAGTCTCCAGTTTTGCGCGTCCGTAGCGCTTCTTAAAACAGACGCGTAACCCTTCCCGCACCCGGCATGTAAATGAACGAATTAGCTGTATAATGAAGGAATTAGCTATTCCCCTCCGATACCGTAACGCGCGCTCAGGTTATCTCATTAGTAACGCACTGTTTTGCCGCGGCCGTAACGTGTTAGTTTACCGCCTCCCCCTAGTAGGAGTTAGGACTGTGAGTCTAGTAACAAATCCATCGACACCGCTTAAGACACTCAAACACAATAAAACACAATTTAAAAAAAAAGCGATACAGAGATGATCGAGAAAATGTAATGATGTGGGACACATAAAACCTGACAGAAGAAAAAATAAACATTTTTAAATACCTGTCGGAGGGCCGCGTGGGTACAGGCGGCGGCGGCGGGAGCCGGGTGGTCGCGTGTTAAATCTAGGCCGGGTCCGCACAGGCACGCATTCATTCATTCACTGCCGGTGGGGGCTGCCGGAGAGGCAGCCCCCACCGGCAGTGAATGAATTCATTCATCCAGGCGGAGGAGCCGGCTGCTTTCGCCACCGGCTCCTCCGCCTGGATGAATGAATGCGCGCCTGTGCGACCCCTGCGATTCGGCGCTCAAGGCAGTCACATGCCGTGACGCCTTGAGCACCGAATCGCAGGGGTCGCACAGGCGCACATTCATTCATTCACTGCCGGTGGGGGTTGCCTCTCCGGCAGCCCCCACCGGCAGTGAATGAATGAATGCGCGCCTGTGCGGACCCGGCCTAGATTTAACACGCGACCACCCGCCGCCCGTCTCGAACTAACGCGTGTCCCCCGCCGCCGCTGCCGCTGCCGCCTGGAACAGGCGCCCACCCGCCCGCGGCCTAGATTTAACACGCGACCACCGGCCCCCCGGATCCCGCCTACCGCCTGGACCCACGTGGCCCTCCGACAGGTATTTAAAAATTTTGATTTTCAGAAGGTTTCTGACAAAGTTCCTCATGAGAGGCTTCTAAGAAAACTAAAAAGTCATGGGGTAGGAGGCGATGTCCTTTCGTGGATTACAAACTGGTTAAAAGACAGGAAACAGAGAGTAGGATTAAATGGTCAATTTTCTCAGTGGAAAAGGGTAAACAGTGGAGTGCCTCAGGGATCTGTACTTGGACTGGTGCTTTTCAATATATTTATAAATGATCTGGAAAGGAATACGACGAGTGAGGTTATCAAATTTGCAGATGATACAAAATTATTCAGAGTAGTTAAATCATAAGCAGATTGTGATGCATTACAGGAGGACCTTGCAAGACTGGAAGATTGGGCATCCAAATGGCAGATGAAATTTAATGTGGACAAGTGCAAGGTGTTGCATATAGGGAAAAATAACCCTTGCTGTAGTTACACGATGTTAGGTTCCATATTAGGAGCTATCACCCAGGAAAAAGATCTAGGCATCATAGTGGATAATACTTTAAAATCGTCAGCTCAGTGTGCTGCAGCAGTCAAAAAAGCAAACAGAATGTTGGGAATTATTAGGAAGGGAATGGTGAATAAAAGGGAAAATGTCATAATGCCTCTGTATCGCTCCATGGTGAGACCGCACCTTGAATACTGTGTACAATTCTGGTCGCCGCATCTCAAAAAAGATATAGTTGCGATGGAAAAGGTACAGAGAAGGGCAACCAAAATGATAAAGGGGATGGAACAGCTCCCCTATGAGGAAAGGCTAAAGAGGTTAGGACTTTTCAGCTTGGAGAAGAGACGGCTGAGGGGGGGATATGATTGAGGTCTTTAAGATCAAGAGAGGTCTTGAACGAGTAGATGTGACTCGGTTATTTTCACTTTCGAATAATAGAAGGACTAGGGGGCACTCCATGAAGTTAGCAAGTAGCACATTTAAGACTAATCGGAGAAAATTCTTTTTCACTCAACACACAATAAAGCTCTGGAATTTGTTGCCAGAGGATGTGGTTAGTGCAGTTAGTGTAGCTGTGTTCAAAAAAGGTTTGGATAAGTTCTTGGAGGAGAAGTCCATTTCCTGCTATTAATCAAGTTTACTTAGGGAATAGCCACTGCTATTAATTGCATCAGTAGCATGGGATCTTCTTAGTGTTTGGGTAATTGCCAGGTTCTTGTGGCCTGGTTTGGCCACTGTTGGAAACAGGATGCTGGGCTCGATGGACCCTTGGTCTGACCCAGCATGGCAATTTCTTATGTTCTTATGCCTCCGGCGTTGCCGCTGTGCTTCAGTTCGGCGGTGGGTGGGCTCCTGAGCGAGCGGTGGTCTGGTTCAGCCCCACAGGTGCCATTGATGTCCTCCTTCTGCGCTGTCCGGCCTCCTTCCCTCCCACCGGCTCCTGCCACTTTACTCGCAGACTGAAAACTGTAGAGCACTGATTCAGAAAGCCCCGAGAAGCGAGCAGGGAAGTATGAGGACAGAGCGCTGGGCTTGCCACGGCACAGATCCATAGGGCCCCAGGGGAAGATTTTGGACGAGGACATTAACGTGCTCCTGCAGGCTTCGCCAGGTGTTGGTCCGGTGCCACCAGGAGCTAGTCCTGGGTCTCAGATTGCGTGGCCAGCTCAGTGGGGTTCATGTTAGCCAGAGCTGGATGTGACAGTTGTAGTCTGCAGGTTGCCCCAGAAATGAGCAGACAGAAACTGAATTGGAAACCCCGAGAAGGCCGACTGTATGCAATGCAATAGCGGAGAACTAGAAAGACAACGCATTTCCTCCTGTGCCGTGCAAAATATAGAGAGGGCAGAGCTGCACATTTCCCAAAGCAGAGAGAGAAAATCCAAGAATCTATCAATACAATATTTTCCGTATTTATTTTAAGCACTCTATGTGCTGCTTTGGTAATACATGAACCAGTTATCATGCCAGCAGAGTTTCCTGAATCTGAGCTGGAGAGGGGGGAGAGGAACTCAGGGTGCTTCTGTCGGGGGTGATGAGAAGCAATGTTAGCTGCCACCTCTCATTCTGCTGCTGATTCTGCTCCTGAAGTGAAGAAATGAGAAGGTGACAGACGCAGACTCCCAGAGGCAGGATGCCAGCGGCCGACTGCACTGCTGCACTTCCTTCATTGCCAAACACTGCACACCTTACAGGAAACGGGACCAGTGCTGTGTCTGGCAGGAGCAGTGAGTGAGCACCAGAATCTGGGACTGGGAGAGACTGGGGCCGGGCAGTGAGTGAGCACCAACATCAGGGACTGGGAGACTCTGGGGCCGGGTAGTGAGTGAGCCCCAGAATCAGGGACTGGGAGAGACTGGGGCCGGGCAGTGAGTGAGCCCCAGAATCTGGGACTGGGAGAAACAGGGGCCGGGCAGTGACTGAGCACCAGAATCAGAGACTGGGAGAGACTGGGGCCGGGCAGTGAGTGAGCACCAGAATCAGAGACTGGGAGAGACTGGGGCCGGGCAGTGAGTGAGCACCAGAATCAGGGACTGGGAGAGACTGGGGCCGGGCAGTGAGTGAGCACCAGAATCAGAGACTGGGAGAGACTGGGGCCGGGCACTGGGTGAGAAGCAGAGCCTGGGACTGGGAGAGACTGGGGCTGGGCAGTGGGTGAGAAGCTGAGCCTGGGACTGGGAGAGTCTGGGGTAGGGCAGTGGGTGAGAGGCTGGGGCTGGGAGAGTCTGGGGCCGAGCAGTGGGTGAGAAGCTGGGGCTGGGAGAGTCTGGGTCCTGGCAGTGGGTGAGCAGCTGAGCTGCATAACAACCACTGGGGGACAGAGAAAGAGAGAAAATGAGGGAAAACGAAAAATCACCCAAAGATGAGATTGGTGCAATGTTCTCTCCACCTAGCTTGATGTTACACAGGTAGAGATTCCATCTCCACACAATGTGAAAGGTTCATATCCTGTCTGCAGGAAATGCTGACAGTGAGCCGGCACTGTGTGAGGGATGCACAGCCTGGCTGCAGGGGATGCTGACAGTGAGCCGGCACTGTGTGAGGGATGCACAGCCTGGCTGAGAGGATGCTGACAGTGAGCCGGCACTGTGTGAGGGATGCACAGCCTGGCTGCGAGGATGCTGACAGTGAGCCGGCACTGTGTGAGGGGTGCACAGCCTGGCTGAGAGGATGCTGACAGTGAGCCGGCACTGTGTGAGGGATGCACAGCCTGGCTGCAGGGGATGCTGACAGTGAGCCGGCACTGTGTGAGGGATGCACAGCCTGGCTGAGAGGATGCTGACAGTGAGCCGGCACTGTGTGAGGGATGCACAGCCTGGCTGCGAGGATGCTGACAGTGAGCCGGCACTGTGTGAGGGGTGCACAGCCTGGCTGAGAGGATGCTGACAGTGAGCCGGCACTGTGTGAGGGATGCACAGCCTGGCTGCAGGGGATGCTGACAGTGAGCCGGCACTGTGTGAGGGATGCACAGCCTGGCTGCAGGGGATGCTGACAGTGAGCCGGCACTGTGTGAGGGATGCACAGCCTGGCTGCAGGGGATGCTGACAGTGAGCCGGCACTGTGTGAGGGATGCACAGCCTGGCTGCAGGGGATGCTGACAGTGAGCCGGCACTGTGTGAGGGGTGCACAGCCTGGCTGCAGGGGATGCTGACAGTGAGCCGGCACTGTGTGAGGGATGCACAGCCTGGCTGCAGGGGATGCTGACAGTGAGCCGGCACTGTGTGAGGGATGCACAGCCTGGCTGCAGGGGATGCTGACAGTTAGCCGGCACTGTGTGAGGGATGCACGGCCTGGCTGAGAGGATGCTGACAGTGAGCCGGCACTGTGTGAGGGATGCACAGCCTGGCTGCGAGGATGCTGACAGTGAGCCGGCACTGTGTGAGGGATGCACAGCCTGGCTGCAGGGGATGCTGACAGTGAGCCGGCACTGTGTGAGGGATGCACAGCCTGGCTGAGAGGATGCTGACAGTGAGCCGGCACTGTGTGAGGGATGCACAGCCTGGCTGCGAGGATGCTGACAGTGAGCCGGCACTGTGTGAGGGGTGCACAGCCTGGCTGAGAGGATGCTGACAGTGAGCCGGCACTGTGTGAGGGATGCACAGCCTGGCTGCAGGGGATGCTGACAGTGAGCCGGCACTGTGTGAGGGATGCACAGCCTGGCTGCAGGGGATGCTGACAGTGAGCCGGCACTGTGTGAGGGATGCACAGCCTGGCTGCAGGGGATGCTGACAGTGAGCCGGCACTGTGTGAGGGATGCACAGCCTGGCTGCAGGGGATGCTGACAGTGAGCCGGCACTGTGTGAGGGATGCACAGCCTGGCTGCAGGGGATGCTGACAGTGAGCCGGCACTGTGTGAGGGATGCACAGCCTGGCTGAGAGGATGCTGACAGTGAGCCGGCACTGTGTGAGGGATGCAGAGCCTGGTTGCAGGGGATGCTGACAGTGAGCCGGCACTGTGTGAGGGATGCACAGCCTGGCTGCAGGGGATGCTGACAGTGAGCCGGCACTGTGTGAGGGATGCACAGTCTGGCTGCAGGGGATGCTGACAGTGAGCCGGCACTGTGTGAGGGGTGCACAGCCTGGCTACAGGGGATGCTGACAGTGTGCCGGCACTGTGTGAGGGATGCACAGCCTGGCTGCAGGGGATGCTGACAGTGTGCTGGCACTGTGTGAGGGATGCACAGCCTGGCTGCAGGGGATGCTGACAGTGTGCTGGCACTGTGTGAGGGGTGCACAGCCTGGCTGCAGGGGATGCTGACAGTGAGCCGGCACTGTGTGAGGGGTGCACAGCCTGGCTGCAGGGGATGCTGACAGTGTGCTGGCACTGTGTGAGGGGTGCACAGCCTGGCTGCAGGGGATGCTGACAGTGTGCTGGCACTGTGTGAGGGGTGCACAGCCTGGCTGCAGGGGATGCTGACAGTGTGCTGGCACTGTGTGAGGGGTGCACAGCCTGGCTGCAGGGGATGCTGACAGTGTGCTGGCACTGTGTGAGGCGTGCACAGCCTGGCTGCAGGGGATGCTGACAGTGTGCTGGCACTGTGTGAGGCGTGCACAGCCTGGCTGCAGGGGATGCTGACAGTGTGCTGGCACTGTGTGAGGCGTGCACAGCCTGGCTGCAGGGGATGCTGACAGTGAGCCGGCACTGTGTGAGGGGTGCACAGCCTGGCTGCAGGGGATGCTGACAGTGTGCCGGCACTGTGTGAGGGGTGCACAGCCTGGCTGCAGGGGATGCTGACAGTGAGCCGGCACTGTGTGAGGGATGCACAGCCTGGCTGCAGGGGATGCTGACAGTGTGCCGGCACTGTGTGAGGGATGCACAGCCTGGCTGCAGGGGATGCTGACAGTGTGCCGGCACTGTGTGAGGGATGCACAGCCTGGCTGCAGGGGATGCTGACAGTGAGCCGGCACTGTGTGAGGGATGCACAGCCTGGCTGCAGGGGATGCTGACAGTGTGCTGGCACTGTGTGAGGGATGCACAGCCTGGCTGCAGGGGATGCTGACAGTGAGCCGGCACTGTGTGAGGGATGCACAGCCTGGCTGCAGGGGATGCTGACAGTGTGCCGGCACTGTGTGAGGGATGCACAGCCTGGCTGCAGGGGATGCTGACAGTGTGCTGGCACTGTGTGAGGGATGCACAGCCTGGCTGCAGGGGATGCTGACAGTGTGCTGGCACTGTGTGAGGGATGCACAGCCTGGCTGCAGGGGATGCTGACAGTGTGCTGGCACTGTGTGAGGGATGCACAGCCTGGCTGAGAGGATGCTGACAGTGAGCCTGCACTGTGTGAGGGATGCACAGCCTGGCTGCAGGGGATGCTGACAGTGAGCCTGCACTGTGTGAGGGGTGCACAGCCTGGCTGCAGGGGATGCTGACAGTGAGCCGGCACTGTGTGAGGGATGCACAGCCTGGCTGCAGGGGATGCTGACAGTGAGCCTGCACTGTGTGAGGGGTGCACAGCCTGGCTGCAGGGGATGCTGACAGCGTGCTGGCACTGTGTGAGGCGTGCACAGCCTGGCTGCAGGGGATGCTGACAGCGTGCTGGCACTGTGTGAGGGATGCACAGCCTGGCTGCAGGGGATGCTGACAGTGAGCCGGCACTGTGTGAGGGATGCACAGCCTGGCTGCAGGGGATGCTGACAGCGTGCTGGCACTGTGTGAGGGGTGCACAGCCTGGCTGCAGGGGATGCTGACAGTGAGCCGGCACTGTGTGAGGGATGCACAGCCTGGCTGCAGGGGATGCTGACAGTGAGCCGGCACTGTGTGAGGTGTGCACAGCCTGGCTGCAGGGGATGCTGACAGTGAGCCGGCACTGTGTGAGGGATGCACAGCCTGGCTGCAGGGGATGCTGACAGTGAGCCGGCACTGTGTGAGGGGTGCACAGCCTGGCTGCAGGGGATGCTGACAGTGAGCCGGCACTGTGTGAGGGGTGCACAGCCTGGCTGCAGGGGATGCTGACAGTGTGCTGGCACTGTGTGAGGGATGCACAGCCTGGTTGCAGGGGATGCTGACAGTGAGCCGGCACTGTGTGAGGGGTGCACAGCCTGGCTGCAGGGGATGCTGACAGCGTGCTGGCACTGTGTGAGGGATGCACAGCCTGGCTGCAGGGGATGCTGACAGCGTGCTGGCACTGTGTGAGGGATGCACAGCCTGGCTGCAGGGGATGCTGACAGTGAGCCGGCACTGTGTGAGGGATGCACAGCCTGGCTGCAGAGGATGCTGACAGCGTGCTGGCACTGTGTGAGGGATGCACAGCCTGGCTGCAGGGGATGCTGACAGTGTGCCGGCACTGTGTGAGGGATGCACAGCCTGGCTGCAGGGGATGCTGACAGTGAGCCGGCACTGTGTGAGGGGTGCACAGCCTGGCTGCAGGGGATGCTGACAGTGAGCCGGCACTGTGTGAGGGGTGCACAGCCTGGCTGCAGGGGATGCTGACAGCGTGCTGGCACTGTGCCAGAGGAGGAGTGTGCAGACAATGAGCTAGCATTTTGTCTGAGGTGTGCAGACTGAGTGCGAGGCTGCTGACAGTCAGCACTGTATCAGGGGTGTGCAGACTGACTCTGCTGACATTAAGCCTGCTGTGTCTGAGGTGGGAGGGGGCCAGCTCCTCTTGGTTGTGCTCCATGTTCTCTCCTTGCTGGTAGTCGCCTCCTCCTCCTCCCTCTAGGAGTTTGCAAATCACTCTTTCCTGTGGCAGCCAGTAAATTGCTTTGCCGCCTGTCCCCCCTTCTTCCTGTGGCTGCTTTCATTATTGAGTGTAAATAAAGTGCTCTGTGCTCAGCGGAGGCTTCCTAGCCCAGTGCCGCTGCCCAATCATGGGAAGTGGCATTGTAAATGAAGACAGAGTGCCCTGCGCCTCCGGCCTGCAGCTTTGTTTGCGTAACCCTGACCCGTGTGTTAGGGGCTCCTGTATTAATGCTGCGACAGGACTCTCTCACCACAAAGAGCAATTCATTAGCACAGAAAGAGGCTGCTTTTCTCTGTCATTTTTCCAATCTGAGCTGTGAGCACCTCATTAAACAGGCCCCCCTCCCCCCTCCCCATCATCCCCGCTTCTCCTTCCTCCGCTTTTTATTTTAAGAGAGATCTGCAGGGAGATTGAGCTCCACTTACTGATCATGAAGTCCTGTTCACCCCTCCTGCCCTCTCGCCCTCTCGCCATGGGCCAGAGAGAAAGAGAGAGCTGGGGGCCCGTGCCCTCCCCACTCCCCACACCAGAGCAGGCGGTGAGGCCTGGAGGAAGCTGCTGGGTGAGGGCAGGGAGGCCGTGCAGGAGCTGGAGCTGCTCCTCACTCCCTCCCTCTCCTTCACAGGGCGGGTTCAGTACCAGCATTATTTATTTTATGAGTTTATATTCTGCTTACAGTCAGGTACTGGGGTTATTGCTCTCTCCCCAGAGGTCACAAGGAGCGCAGTGGGATTTGAACCCCCTGCTCTCCCTGGTTGGTAAGTGCCAGGCCGCTCCTCGCCTCCCAGCTTTCATTCTCCTGGCAGGGAGCATGGGGAGGCCTGGTGCAGTCTTGCAGAGCTTGCTAAGAAGACACAACGGGGCCTGACTGTTCAAGAGCCGGGCCTGTAAGAATTACAGAGGAAGGTGATGGGGCCTGAACTGGCCAAGCAGTGTGGCCGGTGGGGGCAGAGAGGGCGCCACTGGATTGATTTGTATAAAGGAATCTGTCATCATCTTCTCTACGCACCACGGTGATAGGAAAGCAGGGGCAGAACCTCAGCCGGGCAGGCTGGGTGGGCCTTTGCTCTTTACCTGCACCATCTGCTATGCTCAATGCTTCCAGCCATGACTTGAAAAGGAAATATTCCAGGTCCATTGGCAAGGTAACGGGCTCTTATGGAGCTCCTTGCTCTTCTGCTCTATGTGTTTTCCACTCATGGCTTTGTGGTCCTAGTGTCAAGCATCAGTATCGTGGGGGACAGTGTGATCCATGTCGTGTTCTCAGCCTTCCTCTGGGCCCTTCCCCTTCCACCTGCGTTTCCAGTATAGTTTTGCCAGTGCAAATGTACCTTTGTAACCGTCTCTTTTCTGTCAGTAAGGAGGTCCAGACAACTGATCCGTAAAGATAGACTTTTATTGCCAGCAAGATGCAGCTAAGACAACGGCTTAGTACAACTGCATGCCACGCCCCCTTCGGAGCAAACCTTTATACATTTTACAGTTCTTATCTTTCACACATGCGTTCTGGTTTTGCTGAACAAACAATTTACAAACTGCTGAACAAGCAATAGCTAGCGTGGTCTCTAGTAGGCGTAGCTTATGATCAGACTATTGTTTCGTCATTTAATTGACGGGTTAGACATTTGCGACGGCGTTCGTATTAATACAATACAAAATATGAATCCCAAATGGAGTCATGTTCACTAAACGTTAGTGCGTAAGTACGTTATTACGTATTAGGTTACGTTTGCGTTGCAAATGTTAGTAAATCAAGATGGCTGTGCGTTTCACTGCAGCATGATGAGACGAGGGGCGTCACAGCTGTGCAGTCTTCAGGGGTTCATGGAATCGAACTCCTTCATTCCCCCCTTTGATACTTCAACGTCGAAGGAAAGTGGAAGTATCACTTGTAGCTGTTAGGTAACTGAAAAGAGAATCAAGAATTAATACATGGAGTTTGCAAAGTGGACCCTAAAATGCTGCCAGGTCGTTGGTTACTTCACGGGTTTGAGACGGATGGGCCCTATAGGCGTCACCCCCCTTTGTAGCCCGACTTACCCTAGCAACAAAAGTGGTCCAGGGGATGTTCGACTAATGGGAGTATTAGAGTTTGGTTTCAAAATAATCGTTATCTGAAGTATCAGAGTCAAAAGAAATATCAGAGTCAGATGCATTAGAATCAGGGAATGGGGAAATTGACACATACTTATTGATCATCATAACATGAGCTGCAGCTCTGCGATCAGCAATGGTTTCAATCATTGATCTGAGATTTCTGAAAATAAGAGGTAGACAGAAAGGGAACAAAATGCAAGTTAGAATAAAAAATAGCAGAGGAAAGAGAATGTCCTTTAATCCGGGAATGGAGGTGAGCCAATTTGGTAATGAGGAAGTCCAATCAAGGACACCGGTCCAGGTTTGTACAGGAACATGGGCTAACCGGATCATTCGGTCAGTAATTTCCTCGATTACTTTACTCTTATCATCAATCTGCAAACAACAATTGGAGAGATTAAATTTACCACAGACACCACCTTCTTGTGCTAGGAGGTAATCCAAGGCTAAACGATTTTGGTAGACAGCTGTAATTATTTTGGTATTTTGTTTGGCAAGGATATTGAGAGCCATTGCAGAATCGTTAGTCAGCATTTCTAATACTGCTTGCAGGCGAATGATGCGATTTAACATGTATATAGGAGTTCTATATCCATAGGAGCCATCCTCAGCCCATGTGGCCGGGCCGTAGTATTGTACAATGCGTTCAGGAGGCCACTCCTGATCCTTCCAATCTCCAATAGAAACTTTAGGAGTTCTGCGACGCTTGTTTGGCTTGATGGGGCTGTAAACGGGTACACCTAATGTTTCTCCTGCTGTGATTGGCAAGAGAAAGAAACTTGGTCGTATGGTGGCTAGGAAACAAGTGCCATACCAGTTGAGTGGTAACAATTCATATGCCCGTCGGCCACAAACGAAGTAGTAGCCGTCTGGTGCAGCGAAGATGGTAGTTGGCACTCCAGCTGCTGTCCACGTTTTGTTGAGGTTTTTTTCAGTCCACATGGTAGTGGGCATTGTGAAATTCTCAGTTTGCCACCAGGTTTGTTTAGTTAGGTTAGCAGTAAGCACCCCAGTACATGGGGAATTACCAACAGAGGTAGTATATATTCGGGAATGTTGTCGAGAAATACACTGTCTGCCAATGACATCGGTCTGGAGAGCCCATTCGTATGGGTGTGGTTTTCGTTTGTAAGTTATAGTCGTGTTTAATTGGTTAAGATCGGTTTGGAAGACTTCTTTAGCTTCCCACGGCCATTGCTCTCCAGTGTTCGTTCCTCCGCAGACAAAACAATTTTTAACTTCGAGGGAGAGAGCTATATTCTCAGCCAGATTGACAAACATATTCTTTGCTTGATTGGAGAAAGCATGTTTTCTCAATTCTTCTGATGCGTGGGATATTTCATCGAAGAAGGATTGATAGCCTACTACAGTAGTTTGATGGATGATTGGTCGAGGCTTGTCTCGACGCTGGGTGATGGTTATGTAAGTCATGGGGTCTTTTCCGGTACCATCGATTCCAAAGCCCCAAGTATCTTGCCAGGGAAATCCTTCACCTCGTATTGGCCATTGTATGGACATGATATTACCAGCTACTGTAGTTAATCTGCCAATTCCATGGCAGCCATGATATCCACCTCCTGTATAGTCACATACCAGAGCCCATCCTGATAAAATTAAGTCTCCTTGACATGGTAGCCAATTTGATGGGTTGGCTACCCGATTGTAAGGGCAAAGGTACTTGTGGTTGTGAGCGTAGGACTTTTTCCAGGACTGAGATCCGCAATGGAGGGCGTTAGGGTGTTTTCCAATGGCTTCACAGGCGTCGAAGGTTATTGTAGCTGTAGATTCTCCTCCGATAAGGACTTTGGTTGAGTTGATGTAGTATAGGATACCTTTTCCTTCTGGAACGATAGTTGAGGTATAGCTCTTTGGTAGTCCAGCGGTGAGGGTAATGTTATAGTACTTGGGAGTTGTTGGGGTATGACAAATGACTTTGTCATCTTGTAAACATCGGTGAAAAGACTGGTATCCTTGAGTGGTATTCAATGCACATGCAGGCTGAGCTGCACATAAGGTTGGTGGCTGAGATTGGTGTATAATGGTAGAGACAATCTGGAATCCATCTGGAGTTGTGGTATGGATTAACTTGACACATTCAGTGCAGTTCTTGCTGAGAGGTAGAACAAGAGATGTAGCTCTAGAACAGGAAAGTAGTAGAATAACTTGTAGTAGTCTGTTTCTCATGGCTAGAAGTTGAAGGTGACACTTTGGTCTCGAGTTGTAAGTAGTTCAGTAGATTAATTCTGAAATGAAGAAAAATGTATATGTTAGTACTCTTTAGCAAAGTACTATAGTCATCTAATCTGGACTAGTCTGCTGCCTGTTGTGAGTGAATTTTAATTTGTTGTCCCCAATCCTGGAGACTTGCCAACTGGAGGCAGCAGGTTTTAGGCGAGTCCAGTGAATCCAGGAAGGACATCCAGAGACCTTTACAGCAGTAGGAGTGGTGAGTAGTACTGTGTATGGACCCTTCCATCGTGGTTTAAGAAAATCGGATTCATCCCAGTCATTTTCCTCTGTCGAATAGGTAGGGGTTTCTGTTGGAAATTGCAGAAGTGGACATGTTGTAGTTGGAATTGGCAATAAATGGGCACGGGCTGCTTGTTTTGCTGCTTTATCTGCCCATTGGTTTCCTTTTGCAATGGGATCTGACTTTCCAGTGTGGGCTTTACAATGCATGACAGCTACTTTGTACGGTGCCCATACAGCATTTAGCAATTGATGTATTTCGGACGCGTTAGCCAATTGCTTTCCTTCAGCTGTTAGAAACCCTCGCTCCTTATATAGGGCTCCATGTACTTGGATTGTGAGGAAAGCATATTTGGAATCTGTATAAATATTCACAGTCTGTCCTTCTGCCAATTGTAAAGCTCGAGAGAGGGCTATTAGCTCAGCTTTTTGGGCTGATGTCCCAGGAGGTAAGGGCTCAGCTTCAATAATGTCGTCTTCAGACACTACAGCATATCCAGCAACTCGAATTCCATCAATAACTTGGCTACTTCCATCAGTAAACAGTGTCCATGCTCCCTGCCATGGTTGATCTCTCAAGTCTGGTCTGCTGGAATGTATTGTAGTCATGACCTCCTCACAGTCATGTGCGACGGGTTCAGGTGCCGGCATAAGAGTAGCCGGGTTTAAATTTTTGCTATCCTGTATTTGGATTTCAGGAGTTTCACATAGCAGAGCTTGATACTTCACAAGACGTGAATTAGTCATCCATTTTGGTCCGTGAGTTTCTAGCAGTCCTTGAATGGTGTGGGGGGTCGTTACATTCAAGATTTGTCCAAAAGTTAATTTGACTGCTTCTGGAATTAGTAAGCATGCAGCCGCAATGCTTCGAAGACAACCTGGCCATCCTTTTGCAACATTGTCCATTCCTTTTGAGAGATATGCAACAGGTCGCTCCCATGAGCCTAGAGTTTGAGTCAATACCCCAATGGCCATGCCTTTCTTTTCATCGACGAATAGATGGAATGGCTTCATTACATCTGGCAATCCTAGTGCAGGTGGTTCAATCAAGGCATCTTTCAGTTGTTGTAAGCTTGTCAGTTCATGGGTTTCCCACTGAAAAGGCTGAGATTCTGCCTCCTTTCCCCGCAGCTTGTCGTACAGGGACTGGGCAATAACAGCGTAGTT
Organism: Rhinatrema bivittatum; assembly: GCF_901001135.1. Lineage (NCBI taxonomy): Eukaryota > Metazoa > Chordata > Amphibia > Gymnophiona > Rhinatrematidae > Rhinatrema > Rhinatrema bivittatum. The sequence goes on along the minus strand of NW_021820817.1, from coordinate 102,541 downwards.
AGCAATCCACAGCCTACAGTATCCTGCAGCTCCAAGGAACGCTCGGAGCTCTTTCTTGCAAGTGGGTACAGGTTGACCTCGTATTGAACTGGTACGGGATATTCCAAGGCAGCAGGTACCTTCCCGAATTTGGAATCCCAAGTATTCTACTTCCAATTCACAAATTTGCACCTTCTTTTTACTTGCACGGTATCCTTTTGAGTACAATGTCTTTAATAAGTGGAGTGTGGCTATAGCACATTCGTGATACGTTTCACGAAACAACAGAAGGTCATCCACATACTGTATGACTGGCCCATACGTGACTTGGTACATCTTCAAGTCTTTTGCCAGTTGCTCCCCGAACATCGTGGGTGAGTGCTTAAATCCTTGCGGTAAGCGAGTCCATGTGTACTGCTGCTTGATTCCAGTTTGTGCATTTTCCCATGTGAAGGCAAAGATCTTCTGGCATTCTTCTGCTACTGGAACGGAGAAGAAAGCATCTTTGAGGTCAATAACACTGTACCACTTGGAGGTAGGGGAAACTTGAGCCAAGATTGAGTATGGATTTGGTACAAGGGCTACTAGATCTGCTACTTGATCATTCACTCTCCGTAAATCTTGTACAGGTCGGTAGTCAGAAGAACCGGGTTTCTTTACGGGCAGTAGAGGGGTGTTCCAAGCAGATCGGATTCGCCTGAGAATTCCCAAATCATACAGCCTCTGCAGGTGTATCTCAATTCCTTGTCTAGCCATATATGGAATGGGGTATTGAGGTTGATTGATAACCTGTGCATTCTGCTTCATCTCTATCCATATGGGGGTAGCATCGATAGCTATTCCTCCCAGGTTCTGTTCGGACCACACTTGGGGTACACTATCCATTAGTTGTCTTCGTTGTTTGTTAAGAGGGGTGTCCCCTTCGTATCGATGTAGAGTGATTTGCTCAAGAACGGGGAGATGTAGTCTCCATTCCTCTTGTAGTGGACATATAAGAGAAACTGGACTATCGGCAAAGGATGCCTTGATTTCACCGGTAGGTTCGAACTGCAGGGTGGCCCTCAATTTACATAGGAGGTCTCTTCCTATGAGTGGTACTGGGCACCCTGGCACATAGAGGAATTGATGGGACACTAATTGTCCTCCTATTGTAACCTGCCGTTTCTGAAGGAAGGGAGCAGTTAATGGTTTTCCCGAAGCCCCGACTATAGAGATGTTTCTTGAAGTAGGCATGGTGATGGCTGTGGTCATCACAGATCGTTGAGCCCCCATATCCAGCAGTCCTTTGAACGTTTCAGCCCCCACTTTTATCTCCACTAGGGGGTCTATGGGAAGGGTTCCCTTGTCTAGTCATGCTTCACTATCTTCGCCGGAAGTTTCACCTACAGTCATCTGCCATTCCGTTTCTTTAGATTTGGGCGGAGTATATTCTTCCTGCCTTGCTTGCAGGGACTCCGGACACTCAGCCTTCCAATGCCCTTCCTGTTTACAATAAGCGCATTGATTGGTTTTCAATGGCATTCTCCCACCTCTAACTCCTCCTTCTCTACTTGCTCGTCCTCTTGGCAGCCCTCTAGAGGGTGGTCTGCCTCTTCCTCGGAATCCGGGATACCCGTGATACTGCCTGGACGGGTTCCCGAAATTAGTTTCTTCCAACGTTGCGGCTAACAAACTAACACGTTCTCTTAACCTTCTGGCTTCTTTCTTTTCCTTGCTGTCTCCATCCGGTTCTCGGTTCACATACACTTTATCAGCCATTACTTTTAATTGGCTGATATTCATGCCCTCGAACCCTTCCTGCTTTTGCAACTTCCGGCGAATGTCTGGACAGGACTGGCTAACGAAGCTCATCACTATGATGGATTGATGTTTGGGATCTTCTGGGTCAAATGGGCTGTATTGACGGTACGCATCCATTAATCGCTCCAAAAAATTTCCGGGGGACTCGTCTCTCTTCTGCACCACATCTTTAATTTTTCCCATGTTTACAACTCTCTGCTTCCCTTTCCTTAAAGCTTCCAGAAATGCGGTCTGATAGGCGGTAATGCGCTCCCGCCCTGCCGCGGTTTGGAAATCCCAGTTGGGATCCGCAGTCGGGGCTAAGTTTCTCACTACGTCTTCGGGACGTCCATCTGATCCGGCTCCTAATCGAGCTGCCTCTTCCATATTTAATTGTATCTGTCGGCGTTCTTCAGTGGTGAAAAGAATGGAGGCTAGGTGCCGAATGTCAGCCCAGTTAGGATTATGGGCTGCAAAAATGCCCCGTAAAAAGTCTATCATCTGTTCTGGTTTCTCAGCGTATGACGGCCCCAGCTGTTTCCAATTGAAAAGATCGCTGGATGTGAAAGGTATGTAGGTAAATAATCTTATTGTTTGCGTAGTGCGATGCTCGTTTTCTTCAGTTGGAACTACAGGAACGACAGTTGATGTTTCCCTGATTGGTAATTGTAAACTTGCTGCGGCTTGGGTCTTACTGCGAGTTCCGTCTGATACGGATGACTCGCCGCCGCTTTCTTCCTTGGCGGTTGCCGCTTCGGGCCGCTCTTCGTGAGCTGGTGCCATCCCTGGATCGGCTTGCGCATTGGAGGGAACTGGGGGACTTGGTGGCATAGGATGTGCCACAGGGTAACTAGGGGCATATGGTGGCGGCAAGATATTTTCAACGTCGGGCAATGCTGCGGCCGGCAGGGGTTTAATTTTTTTCTCTGGAGTCCGTGGATTCCCTTGTACTACAAATATGGCCGCCGCAGATGACGCATGCTCTTTAGATTCCAATATGGCCGCTTTGCCCTTTCTCTTCCGGTTTGGGGATTTCCGGTCTCCCATCTTACATGCTTGAGTCACCATTATGAGGGCGGCTCCCTCCACTAACTTCTTTGCCCATGTTGGAGGATTTTCGATAACTGCGATCCACGCGGTTATGTATGGTATATCCTCAGGGCAACCCGGATTCCCCTCTCGTACAACTACCCTCTGTACCCGTGTGGCCGTTTGGAAATTAAAAGTTCCTGTTGGAGGCCAATCCACACAGAAACTGGGCCATTTATGGGTACATCGTTGAATCATTCCGGGTTTTGTACACTTATGTCTATCGAACACTTCACTATAGTGTTCCGTCATGACTTTTAACGGAGTCGACCCGCTCCCTCCCATTAGGATAGAGTTCACAGACAAGGGAGGGAAAGGAAAACGGATAGGTAAGGGGTCCTTATCCGTCAGACACAAAAGGGTCACACTTGCCCCGACTAGAACGCGGTCGCCCGGTCTAGAACTGCGAGGCCATTCACTCTCTTTCACACAACAAGAAACCTATTCCCACTAACGTATACGTATTATTCCATGTTATCATTATTCCATGTTATCCGCGTGGTCTTCGGAACGTAATTCCTACTAACACACTGCGTGGGGTGTGATCAAGGCCCCCTCGGTCCGCCAGGGATAGACCGGGCTATTTCCTTAGCTAGCTAGTCTTTACTTATTTCCATGTACCCATAATACTCGCCTGCAGGGGTCTTCCGATCGTCACGAAAGCCTTCTTCCCGGATCATCAACCCAGAGATCTCGGCAGAATTTCTGTGGAACGATCCCCTCAGAAACCTGATCGCTGAACTCAGCGGTGGCCACTCACCAGGTGTATCAGGGGGACCGCTCCGCCACCAAACTACCGGACCTTCTGGAGAGCTAAAATAGCGTCTCCGGTACCTCCTGGCTGGCTCGCCAAATGTAACCGTCTCTTTTCTGTCAGTAAGGAGGTCCAGACAACTGATCCGTAAAGATAGACTTTTATTGCCAGCAAGATGCAGCTAAGACAACGGCTTAGTACAACTGCATGCCACGCCCCCTTCGGAGCAAACCTTTATACATTTTACAGTTCTTATCTTTCACACATGCGTTCTGGTTTTGCTGAACAAACATTTTACAAACTGCTGAACAAGCAATAGCTAGCGTGGTCTCTAGTAGGCGTAGCTTATGATCAGACTATTGTTTCGTCATTTAATTGACGGGTTAGACATTTGCGACGGCGTTCGTATTAATACAATACAAATTATGAATCCCAAATGGAGTCATGTTCACTAAACGTTAGTGCGTAAGTACGTTATTACGTATTAGGTTACGTTTGCGTTGCAAATGTTAGTAAATCAAGATGGCTGTGCGTTTCACTGCAGGCATGATGAGACGAGGGGCGTCACAGCTGTGCAGTCTTCAGGGGTTCATGGAATCGAACTCCTTCACCTTCAGTGCAGGCGCAAATCCATGCAAGTGAGCCGGACCTGCCTGTCTGCAGCCCAGGCAGGCTTTCCCTTTGAAAATGCAGTGCAAGCCCCGCGTCCTAGTGAGAAAGGACCCCTGGACGTTTATGATGGGTGTGAGAATGGGAGCCGTGACGTTTGTAAGAAGCAGGGCCCGGGCGGCGTTGCTCACCTCTGTCAGGCCTTAGGGGTGCACTGATCCCAGGGGGACGGCGCTGCATGTCCTGCTGCTCTTTCGTACTTCACTCACCTGGGGGACGGGAAGGCCTGTGATCTTCTGGCTTTAGAGTGGCCTCTTTCTGTGTTTTCCGTCCTTGCTCTCCAGCTGAAACTGCGCGAGATCGCGGGAACCTTGAAGGAATCCTGTGACTGAAGCTGAAGTGGCCGAGGTGAGGAGCGGGGAGTCCAGCTTCTGGACGCTGACTCAGTTTATCACCTGTGCACCAGTGAAGCAGGTAATAACGGTAACAAAGAGCGATGGCGTGAGTGGAGACCTCGCAGACCCAAGACAGAACCAGGGAGCTCCCAGCTTGCAGGAGCCCTCGTTAGTACAGGCCAAGGGCTGTCAGGTGCAATATTAATGAGGAAATACTGTAATCGGCTCTGTGCGGTGATGGAAAGCAGAATACAAATATGTAAATTCCATTAAATGAGATTCCTTGCTCCGATAGCAATACTGACAGATAAAGAGCCAGGAAGCTGCTGACGGTGGGATCTGCCTCTCCGTGCAGGTGACCCCATGCACCTTTTCTCCATTTCCAACCTCTGGCCTTTAGGGATCCGCATTGTTTGTCCCATGCCCTTTTGAACTCATTTACTGTTTTCATCCTCACCAATTCTTCCGGGAGGGCATTGCAGGCATCCACCACCCTCTCTGTGAAGAAATATTTCCTGATGCTGGTTCTGAGTCGTCCCCCCTGGAGTTTCAATCATTTATTTATTTAGTTAGTTAGTTGGAAGTACTTATATTACGTTATTTCCAAAGAATACTTTCAGCACAGATTACAATTGAACATCCAGATTAAAATAATACAATAAAAACATTGCATACAGCATAAAATAAACAAACATAGAATACAAACATCTTTAAAACATAAAATATCCATGTGAAAAATCGTAACATTTGCTTCAAACTGCCTCACCAAAATGCCTCAACAAACAACGTTTTCAAAGCCTTTCTGAACACCTTTAAATCCTGTTCCCGCCGAAGCGTAACTGGCAACTTGATCTATTCAAAAACTGCTGCTGAACAAACGCTCTTGCTTTCATTTGAGCTCCACTAAATTTTAACTTTGGGAATAATCAACAAATTAGTACTCTCTGACTGCAGAGCTGCTGTTCTACTGTTTCCTTTCCAAAAGAAAAGATTTGTAGATTGTGCATCATTAAACCCTTTCATGTATCTGAAGGTCTGTATCCTATCTCCCCTGCTCCTCCTCTCCTCCAGGGGGTACATATTCAGATCCTTCAGCCTCTCCTCATAAGTCTTTTGATGGAGACTCCTCACCATTTTGCTCGCCCTTCTCTGCACCGCCTCCATCCTGTCTCTGTCCCTTTTGAGATACAAACTCCAGTACTGAGCACAGTGCTCCAGGTGAGGCCTCACCAAGGACCTGTACAAGAGGATTATCACCTCCCTTTTCTTACTCGATATTCCTCTCTCTCTGCAGCCCAGCATCCCTCTGGCTTTAGCTATCGCCTTGTGACATTTCTCCGTCACCTTCAGATCATCAGACACTGTCACACCAAGGTCCCGCTCCCAGTCCCCCATCACATACGGCTCTGTTGGATTGCTGCACCCCAGATGCAGGACTCTGCACTTCTAGGCATTGAATCCCAGCTGTCAGATCTTTTTTTAATGTTTATTTATCAAGTCAGCAACACAATTAACAATTATAAGAACAGAGCTTAAGCTTGAAAATATGACAACTGATATAAAAGTACATACAACCAATATATTTTATTATTTATTTGATTTAGTAGTTTTTCTATACCGTCATTAAGTTATTTACCATCAGAACTGTGCCCAACTGGTTTTCCAAGAGTATAAGATCCCCCGCACACACCCCACATTCCCACCGATCAGGTTCCCACACTCTGTGAGCATTACGGTTTCATCAGATGAAAATCATACGAGGCCTTTTTGAGTCTCCTCCCATAAGTGGAAATAATGATAATTAAGAGTCTTTCTCCTGTGTTTTCTCAATAACTCCTATGTAGCTACGATACACAGTTCCATTGTCGAAAAGTGGGCAGCTTGTCCCCCTTCTAATTTACAAGAACCATCTTCTTAGCAAGTAATAAAGACACACAAAGGAATTTCTGACCCCAGAAGGAAGTGTGCAGGAAGGTGGAAAGAGCTGCAGTATCACCAAGAGATAAAACCACTCTATGGTACAATTCAAAGTCTTGTCTAGAAAAGCAGAGAGTTGTCACCAATAAGATCCCAATTTATGGCAGGCAACAAACGTATGACCGTTTCAGGCCCTAGAGTGCAGGAAACCCACCTGGGGAGCAGCACGGGACCAGGGGCAGATTTCGGGTAAAGTTCGTCCCGGTGATTTTCCGCCCAGGCCGGCCCAGGAGATACCCCGTGATCTGCCGAGTGCGGCTCTGTTGCGGCCATGCTCGGCAGATCACGTGACCAGAGCAACCGGCCCATCGGGAGATGCCCGATCCGCAGAACTCAGACTGGAACCTTGCCTACTAACATTTAAGAAAAAACTCAAAACTTGGCTGTTCATACAAGCCTTCCCTGATCCATCAGACTCTCATTAGATATCTAATCCGCTCATGAATATGGAACTTCGCTCCTCCAATATTCACCTCATTTTCTAGTTATCTACCCTAATAAATTAACTGGCTCTAGACCAGACTCGGCCATGACTCACTGTATTTAATTTAATACCCTCTTAAGGCCTTTCTTCTTCCAGCTGAATCAGCTTCCAAGTTCATGGTCCTTGTTTTATGTAACTTTTTCTGCTTTTTTGCTTCCTCTAAGTATAAAAAGTTGTTCCTTATTTTATATTTATCTACCCCCTGTTCGATGTAAACCGACCTGATATGGTATTCAACCTTGAAGGTCGGTATAGAAAAAGGTTAAATAAATAAATAAATAAATAAATAAATAAAGTAGTTAAATCACAAGCAGACTGTGTTACATTAAGGAGGACCTTGCGAGACTGGAAGATTGAGCATCCAAATGGCAGATGAAATTTAATGTGGACAAGTGCAGGGTGTTGCATATAGGGAAAAATAACCCTTGCTGTAGTTACACGATGTTAGGTTCCATATTAGGAGCTACCACCCAGGAAAGAGATCTAGGCACCATAGTGGATAATACTTTAAAATCGTCGGCTCAGTGTGCTGCAGCAGTCAAAAAAGCAAACAGAATGTTGGGAATTATTAGGAAGGGAATGGTTAATAGAACGGAAAATGTCATAATGCCTCTGTATCTATCCATGGTGAGACCGCACCTTGAATACTGTGTACAATTCTGGTCGCCATATCTCAAAAAAGATATAGCTGTGATGGAGAAGGTACAGAGAAGGGCAACCAAAATGATAAAGGGGATGGAACAGCTTCCCTATGAGGAAAGGCTGAAGAGGTTAGGGATGTTCAGCTAGGAGAAGAGACGGCTGAGGGGGGATATGATAGAGGTCTTTAAGATCATGAAAGATCTTGAATGAGTAGATGTGACTCGGTTATTTACGCTTTCAAATAATAGAAGGACTAGGGGGCACTCCATGAAGTTAGCAAGTAGCACATTTAAGACTAATCGGAGAAAATTCTTTTTCACTCAACGCACAATAAAGCTCTGGAATTTGTTGCCAGAGGATGTGGTTAGTGCAGTTAGTGTAGCTGGGTTCAAAAAAGGTTTGGATATGTTCTTGGAGAAGTCTATTATTTATTTATTTATTTATTTGACATTTTTCTATACCGATCTTCATGACAAGATTCATATCAAACCGGTTTACATGGAACTTAGGGATTAACAACATAACCATATAACAGGAAGGCCAAAGCACAGTTATGTATAACAGGGAGATTAAACTTGGGGGCTAGCGTAGCCAGGAACTAAAAGGATAGCAAAAACTAGAGGTAGAATACATATGTAGTAACGGCTGTTAATCAAATTTACTTAGGGAATAGCCACTGCTATTAATTGCATCAGTAGCATGGGATCTTCTTAGTTTTTGGGTACTTGCCAGGTTCTTGTGGCCTGGTTTGGCCTCTGTTGGAAACAGGATACTGGGCTTGATGGACCCTTGGTCTGACCCAGCATGGCAATTTCTTATGTTCTTATGTTCTCAATCATTCACACAGGCTCATACCGCTCTCTCACATGCTCAATCATTCACACACACTCATCCACACTCTCTCACATGCTCAATCATTCACACACACTGATTCGCAGTCTCACATGCTCAATCATTCACACACGCTCATTTGCACTCTTTCACATGCTCAATCATTCACACACACTCATTCGCACTCTTTCACATGCTCAATCATTCACACACACTCATACCTCTCTCTCACATGCTCAATCATTCACACACACTCATACCTCTCTCTCACATGCTCAATCATTCACATACACTCATCCGCACTCTCTCACATGCTCAGTCATTCACACACGCTCATACCTCTCTCTCACATGCTCAGTCATTCACACACGCTCGTACACTCTACCTCCTCTTAAACCATCTCGTAAGTAACACACTCATAACGGAAGGAGTCTATTTAACATTCCAACCAAACTTCTCACGTGACACTAACAACCCAAGGGTCTTAAGTATCTCCTGGTATATTTATTATCAAAATATCACTACCTTCACAATACCTACTTGACCAAGATGTAAACCTCATCAATTTCTACATCCCATCACATCATACCCACAACGATGATACATCACCCAAGGGGAAACCTTATCTCTCACGCTCCATAGAACGCCTCCCACTCAATATCAGCATTTAATCCCCACGGTTGATAAGTGCGCCACCAAAAAATAAATTTTTGTTCCATCTGTCATAATCTACGGGTAAAATTACCTTCAAAACCCTCCCTCAATTTTATAATAACAAAGAATTTGAGGTCCTCAACTTGATGCTTCAATTGTGCCCAATGTGCTACCAAAGGAGCACCTTCCTTACCAATACGCAAATTACTTTTATGTTCTATTATCCTCTTCTGTATCCCTGGCATGGACACAGAGCCAGACACACTGCCACTGGTGGCACCTTTATGAATCTCCTGTCACTGAACACACTATAATGGTCTATCCCTGGCATGGACACAGAGCCAGACACACTGCCACTGGTGGCACCTTTATGAATCTCCTGTCACTGAACACACTATCTTGGTCTATCCCTGGCATGGACACAGAGCCAGACACACTGCCACTGGTGGCACCTTTATGAATCTCCTGTCACTGAACACACTATCCTGGTCTATCCCTGGCAAGGACACAGAGCCAGACACACTGCCACTGGTGGCACCTTTATGAATCTCCTGTCACTGAACACACTATCCTGGTCTATCCCTGGCACAAGCACAGAGCCAGACACACTGCCGCTGGTGGCACCTTTATGACTATCTTGGTCTATCCCTGGCATGGACACAGAGCCAGACACACTGCCGCTGGTGGCACCTTTATGAATCTCCTGTCACTGAACACAGTATCCTGGTCTATCCCTGGCAAGGACACAGAGCCAGACACACTGCCACTGGTGGCACCTTTATGAATCTCCTGTCACTGAACACACTATTCTGATCTATTCCTGGCATGGACACAGAGCCAGACACACTGCCGCTGGTGGCACCTTTATGAATCTCCTGTCACTGAACACACTATCCTGGTCTATCCCTGGCAAGGACACAGAGCCAGACACACTGCCACTGGTGGCACCTTTATGAATCTCCTGTCACTGAACACACTATCCTGGTCTATCCCTGGCATGGACACAGAGCCAGACACACTGCCACTGGTGGCACCTTTATGAATCTCCTGTCACTGAACACACTATCCTGGTCCATCCCTGGCATGGACACAGAGCCAGACACACTGCCGCTGGTGGCACCTTTATGACTATCCTGGTCTATCCCTGGCATGGACACAGAGCCAGACACACTGCCACTGGTGGCACCTTTATGAAGGTGCCACCGACTTGATTCGATATGTATATCGAGAATGTTGGTATATAAAAACCCTAATTAAATAAATAAATAAATAAATATCATGGTCTATCCCTGGCATGGACACAGAGCCAGACACACTGCCACTGGTGGCACCTTTATGAAGGTGCCACCGACTTGATTCGATATGTATATCGAGAATGTTGGTATATAAAAACCCTAAATAAATAAATAAATAAATAAATATCATGGTCTATCCCTGGCATGGACACAGAGCCAGACACACTGCCACTGGTGGCACCTTTATGAATCTCCTGTCACTGAACACACTATCCTGGTCCATCCCTGGCATGGACACAGAGCCCGACACACTGCCGCTGGTGGCACCTTTATGACTATCCTGGTCTATCCGTGGCATGGACAAAGAGCCAGACACACTGCCACTGGTCTCCTCTCAATGAACACCCTGTCCTGGAATCTCCTCTCACTGAACACCCTGTCCTGATCTATCCCTGGCACAGTCGCTGAGTCGGGCACACTGCCACTGGTGGGACCTTCATGAATCTCCTGTCGCTGAACACCCTGTCCTGATCTATCCCTGGCACAGTCGCTGAGTCGGGCACACTGCCACTGGTGGGACCTTCATGAATCTCCTGTCGCTGAACACCCTGTCCTGATCTATCCCTGGCACAGTCGCTGAGTCGGGCACACTGCCACTGGTGGGACCTTCATGAATCTCCTGTCACTGAATACCCTGTCCTGATCTATCCCTGGCACAGTCTCTGAGTCGGGCACACTGCCACTGGTGGGACCTTCATGAATCTCCTGTCACTGAACACCCTGTCCTGATCTATCCCTGGCACAGTCTCTGAGTCGGGCACACTGCCACTGGTGGGACCTTCATGAATCTCCTGTCACTGAACACCCTGTCCTGATCTATCCCTGGCACAGTCGCTGAGTCGGGCACACTGCCACTGGTGGGACCTTCATGAATCTCCTGTCGCTGAACACCCTGTCCTGATCTATCCCTGGCACAGTCGCTGAGTCGGGCACACTGCCACTGGTGGGACCTTCATGAATCTCCTGTCACTGAATACCCTGTCCTGATCTATCCCTGGCACAGTCACTGAGTCAGGCACACTGCCACTGGTGGGACCTTCATGAATCTCCTGTCACTGAACACCCTGTCCTGATCTATCCCTGGCACAGTCTCTGAGTCGGGCACACTGCCACTGGTGGGACCTTCATGAATCTCCTGTCACTGAACACCCTGTCCTGATCTATCCCTGGCACAGTTGCTGAGTCGGGCACACTGCCACTGGTGGGACCTTCATGAATCTCCTGTCGCTGAACACCCTGCCCTGATCTATCCCTGGCACAGTCGCTGAGTCGGGCACACTGCCACTGGTGGGACCTTCATGAATCTCCTGTCACTGAATACCCTGTCCTGATCTATCCCTGGCACAGTCACTGAGTCAGGCACACTGCCACTGGTGGGACCTTCATGAATCTCCTGTCACTGAATACCCTGTCCTGATCTATCCCTGGCACAGTCGCTGAGTCAGGCACACTGCCACTGGTGGGACCTTCATGAATCTCCTGTCACTGAACACCCTGTCCTGATCTATCCCTGGCACAGTCACTGAGTCAGGCACACTGCCACTGGTGGGACCTTCATGAATCTCCTGTCACTGAACACCCTGCCCTGATCTATCCCTGGCACAGTCGCTGAGTCGGGCACACTGCCACTGGTGGGACCTTCATGAATCTCCTGTCGCTGAATACCCTGTCCTGATCTATCCCTGGCACAGTCACTGAGTCGGGCACACTGCCACTGGTGGGACCTTCATGAATCTCCTGTCGCTGAACACCCTGTCCTGATCTATCCCTGGCACAGTCGCTGAGTCGGGCACACTGCCACTGGTGGGACCTTCATGAATCTCCTGTCGCTGAACACCCTGTCCTGATCTATCCCTGGCACAGTCGCTGAGTCGGGCACACTGCCACTGGTGGGACCTTCATGAATCTCCTGTCGCTGAACACCCTGTCCTGATCTATCCCTGGCACAGTCGCTGAGTCGGGCACACTGCCACTGGTGGGACCTTCATGAATCTCCTGTCACTGAATACCCTGTCCTGATCTATCCCTGGCACAGTCTCTGAGTCGGGCACACTGCCACTGGTGGGACCTTCATGAATCTCCTGTCGCTGAACACCCTGTCCTGATCTATCCCTGGCACAGTCATTGAGTCGGGCACACTGCCACTGGTGGGACCTTCATGAATCTCCTGTCACTGAACACCCTGTCCTGATCTATCCCTGGCACAGTCATTGAGTCAGGCACACTGCCACTGGTGGGACCTTCATGAATCTCCTGTCGCTGAATACCCTGTCCTGATCTATCCCTGGCACAGTCATTGAGTCGGGCACACTGCCACTGGTGGGACCTTCATGAATCTCCTGTCACTGAATACCCTGTCCTGATCTATCCCTGGCACAGTCGCTGAGTCGGGCACACTGCCACTGGTGGGACCTTCATGAATCTCCTGTCGCTGAATACCCTGTCCTGATCTATCCCTGGCACAGTCATTGAGTCGGGCACACTGCCACTGGTGGGACCTTCATGAATCTCCTGTCGTGGGCTCTCATTGGCACAATGACAGAGCAGGGCACACTTGGTTCAGGAGATTGCTGCTAGCATCACCGTCCTATTTTGTGCCAGAAAGTGTTTCTATTTAAATAAATATTCTCAAAGCGCATTCAATTAAAAAGAAAAGCCTGTGAAAGAGATCTGCTTTTCCTATTCTCCTTCCCCATTCTCCTCTCACAGGGCCAGAGCAAGAGAGTTATCATTAAATAAGCATTTAAAGAGATAATTAAAGCAAGCTTTGCACTTATCTGTCAGGAAGAAAGGCCGGAGAAAGGCCTAGAGACAGCAGAGGGGTGAAAAACAATCACTATGAAGGGGCCTGGACTCCTGCTAATGGGATGGGAGAGGGATCTCCTGAGAGGCAGAGCTGCACTCTGACCGCTTTGCCTCTGATAAGGCTCTCTCGGCACTGAAAGGAGCCACTAATGAAGCAATGAGGCTCTTCCACGTCCCCCTCCGAGCCCCTCCCAGGCCTGGAACAATGATTCCAGGGAACAGAAAGCTCTCCTGGGCCTTGCAGAGACTTGGGCAGGCGAGAGGAGCTGAAATATGGAGGGAGAAGATAAGGAAGAGACAGAGGAGAGAGGACGGATCCCTGGAGCCCCGGAGAAAATTGCAGCCATTATGAAGGAGGTGGGCGAGATGAAAAGACCCCGTCTACATTCACTGTCCTTTTATTCACGGCTTCATCCAGAAGACGAAAGAAGTTAGGAGATGACTTTCCATCTCGCTACGGGCAGCTCATGGAAAATTGCTCTACTTTCTCTCTCTTTGGACTTTATTTAAAAGGCACCTACTCATTTTGTGCCGTTATTCAATAAATCCTCCTTCTCTGCCTTTATTTCGCTTTATATTATTATTTTTTTTAATTAACATGAAGGTTTCTATTTTGTCTCATCTCTCTGGCCTCTGATGGTCTCTGCCCTGGGCTTTTCCATCTGCACAAAGTGAGAGGAAACTTCACAGCAACCTGCCTAACTAGTGCATTTCAGAAACTCTGTACTAATTTTCAGGGTAGGAGTCCGTTTCGAAAATGATGAGAAATAACGCACACAAACTCGCCTGCAGGAAGCTACACCTGCTCTTTACAGAGCGTAATTTGTAATTTGCACACATAAAGGTGAATTTTAAAAGGGATTCTGCCTGTAAAACCAGCATTTAAGTTCACGAGTAGCAAGCACTTGCAGATATGCTATTTTATAAACGCTGAGAGTACATGCGGATTTGTGGTTTTGCACACACATTTTACCAGAGGAAAAAAGGAGTGGTCTATTGAATTCCGGGGTGGGATGCAGAAGTCGCACAGTAGTTGCTATTTTGCATACATTATGGAACGTATTCGTACACTTTTCCACCTGCTAACACACCCGCAGAATTAGTCGGTTGTCTGCAGTTTTTGGGTGGGAGAAATGGATGAACTAGGGGAAGAGCTGGTGGGTCAGTGAACTGGAGAAGGATTAGGGAAGGGAGAATAGACACTGGAGGATATTGAGTGGGGAGGATGGAAGATGTTGGGTAGGGGAGGATAGACACAGGAGGATGGTGAGAGGGGAGGATGGAAGATGTTGGGTAGGGGAGGATAGACACAGGAGGATGGTGAGAGGGGAGGATGGAAGATGTTGGGGAGGGGAGGATAGACACAGGAGGATGGTGAGAGGGGAGGATGGAAGATGTTGGGGAGGGAAGGAGAGACACAGGAGGATGGTGAGTGAGGAGGATGGAATATGTTGGGAGGGAAGGAGAGACACAGGAGGACGGTGAGTGGGGAGGATGGAAGATGTTGGGTAGGGGAGGATAGACACAGGAGGATGGTGAGTGGGAAGGATGGAAGATATTGGGTAGGGAAGGAGAGACACAGGAGGACGGTGAGTGGGGAGGATGGAAGATGTTGGGTAGGGGAGGATAGACACAGGAGGATGGTGAGTGGGAAGGATGGAAGATATTGGGTAGGGAAGGAGAGACACAGGAGGATGGTGAGTGAGGAGGATGGAAGATGTTGGGTAGGGGAGGATAGACACAGGAGGATGGTGAGTGGGGAGGATGGAAGATGTTGGGGAGGGGAGGATAGACACAGGAGGACGGTGAGTGGGGAGGATGGAAGATGTTGGGGAGGGAAGAGAGACACAGGAGGACGGTGACTGGGGAGGATGGAAGATGTTGGGGAGGGAAGGATAGACACCGGAGGATATTGAGTGGGGAGGATGGAAGATGTTGGGGAGGGGAGGATAGACACTGGAGGATGGTGAGTGGGGAGGATGAAAGATGTTGGGGAGGGAAGGATAGACACTGGAGGATATTGAGTGGGGAGGATGGAAGATGTTGGGGAGGGGAGGATAGACACCGGAGGATGGTGAGTGGGGAGGATGAAAGATGTTGGGAGGGAAGGAGAGACACAGGAGGACGGTGAGTGGGAGGATGGAAGATGTTGGGAAGGGGAGGATAGACACTGGAGGATATTGAGTGGGGAGGATGGAAGATGTTGGGAAGGGGAGGATAGACACAGGAGGATGGTGAGTGGGGAGGATGAAAGATGTTGGGGAGGGGAGGATAGACACAGGAAGATGGTGAGTGGGATGATGAAAGATGTTGGGGAGGGAAGGATAGACACTGGAGGATATTGAGTGGGGAGGATGGAAGATGTTGGGTAGGGGAGGATAGACACAGGAGGATGGTGAGTGGGGAGGATGAAAGATGTTGGGTAGGGGAGGATAGACACAGGAGGATGGTGAGTGGGATGATGGAAGATGTTGGGGAGGGGAGGATAGACCCAGGAGGATATTGAGTGAGGAGGATGGGAGATGTTGGGTAGGGGAGGATAGACACAGGAAGATAATGAGTGAGGAGGATGGAAGATGTTGGGTAGGGGAGGACAGACACAGGAAGATAATGAGTGAGGAGGATGGAAGATGTTGGGGAGGGGAGGACAGACACAGGAAGATGAGTGAGGAGGATGGAAGATGTTGGGTAGGGGAGGATAGACAGGAAGATAATGAGTGAGGAGAATGGAAGATGCTGGGTAGGGGAGGATAGACACAGGAAGATAATGAGCGGGGAGGATGGAAGATGTTGGGGAAGGGAGTGTCAGGATTTCTGAACTCAGGGTACATCACTCCAGGAGTAGTACAACACTGCACGGCTGGATGGTGAGCAGGACTAGGGTTGGTCTTCCACCTAGGGCTGTTCAGCTTGGAGAAGAGACGGCTGAGGGGGGATATGTTAGAGGTCTTTAAGATCATGAGAGGTCTTGAACGAGTAGATGTGAATCGGTTATTTACACTTTCGAATAATAGAAGGACTAGGAGGCATTCCGTGAAGTTAGCAAATAGCACATTTAAGACTAATCGGAGAAAATTCTATTTCACTCAACGCACAATAAAGCTCTGGAATTTGTTGCCAGAGGATGTGGTTAGTGCAGTTAGTGTAGCTGGGTTCAAAAAAGGATTGGATAAGTTCTTGGAGGAGAAGTCCATTAACGACTATTAATCAAGTTTAGTTAGGGAATAGCCACTGCTATTAATTGCATCAGTAGCATGGGATCTTCTTAGTGTTTGGGTAATTGCCAGGTTCTTGTGGCCTGGTTTGGCCTCTGTTGGAAACAGGATGCTGGGCTTGATGGACCCTTGTTCTGACCCAGCATGGCAATTTCTTATGTTCTAGCCAAACCCCTCCCCTGCAGGTTGAGACCTTGGCTTCTGGGAGTCAGTAGGTCTTTTCTGCAGCAGCATAACGTGGTGATCAGACAGGAGCAAGGCCTGGAGAAGCTGGATAGTCTGGAGCTTGAGTAATGGGTACAGGGTGAGAACACAGAGCTGGGATTGGGAAAAAAAACAGATATGAAAAGCACAGAACAACAAACAAAAAGGTCCACAGGCAGTGATATGGAAGGCCCGACTATCACTAGGCATAAGGCCCAAAGGCCAGAAATCAAGGAGAGGCCTAGAGAGGCCACAGAGCAAGAATTAAAGTAAGATCAGGCCCGAAGGCCACAGGGTAAGGCAAGGCTTTGGGAAGGCCACAGAGCAAGGTAAGGAATGAGAGTTGGCCCAAAGGCCATAGGGCAGGCTGCACGGAAGCAGAAGTTCCAAGGACCAGAGAAGCAAGGAGCAGGGAACAAAAAGGCCCTGCGACCACAAGGCAAGGCAGAGAGCAAAAAGGCCCAGAGGTCAAAGGCAAGGCAGAGAGCAAAAAGGCCCAGAGGTCAAAGGCAAGGCAGAGACAAAAAGGCCCAGAGGTCACAAGGCAGTGAAGAGTGGCCAGGTCAAAGACCCAAGGGTGACTCCATGCTGAAGAAGGAGTGACATGGTAAAGCTGGTTTACATGGAGT